>NC_089275.1:28409241-28716880 GCF_963678975.1 Dysidea avara
ATTCTAATTGGCAGCTGATTTATTGCATGATCAATTGTGAAAAAATGACTGAATTCTTCTTTCTAACATTTCCCATATACTGTACTTGAGACTCCAGTAATATGTATGGTATGATTGGCTAAAGTCTATGGCACTGGATTTTTAATTGTGATTAAATTTGCTTACTAGGTGTTACAAATAATGGGTTAGGTACCTGCAATAGAGGCAGTTTGTAAGTATTGTATTTTGCATATGGTGCACTTGAGCTGTGAAAACAACCAAACTGTGACAAGGGTGCAGTGGTTTAAAAGGTTGCAAAACTAGGTTTGAGGATCAAGAAAAGGCTGTAATTATGCTAATGCCAATCGATTTGAGACTTAAATCATACATCAGTAGTTTTGAGATTAATTCATTATAACTCACCAAAGGTACGTAGTGAGTACTGTGTGTGTACAAAATATTCAATACGGTTACATCAATTTATTATATACACAGTGGCTATTCATCATTCCAGACATTGATTTAATTAGGCTATTCATCCAGCACTCACTTTTCATAACTCAAGTATCAAACACATTAGTTGTATGAATTAAGTTTTTGGTGAGTCTGAGGCAAGCTAGGGTTGGGGCGGGTGGAGCAAGTATCCCAGCATAGCTAGGCCAATCCTAACCTCACAAAAAACTTACTTTTACACAGACAGTGATGAAGGACATAATTATGTTTAACAGGCAAATCTAAGGTTAGTGTTAGGGTTGTTATAAGATAGAAAAGTAGGAGAGGGAATTTTTGGGGGCCCACTTTTGACTTTAACAACATAAAACTAAACGAAATTTGTGTAGAATTCTATCACTACTTTTCACCAGTCATCAAAGTTCTTTCCACTGTGCTACCACTGCTAGCTGGTAACTCCCTGACTTTTGACTATTTAAAATGCAAGACAATATAAAACAATGATGTAGCCTATATTAGAGAAGATAAAGCTGGATCCAAGCCCTAACCTTAATTTTGGAACACTAGAATTGTGAGAATTGGTTTCATAGATAGTAGAGTGCACTACCTGTATCTCTACTGATAGTGCCCTCTACTACCTATGGAATCAGTTTCTTTTAGTTTTATAAATAATAACAAAAGTGTGCCCAAAAAATTAGCTAGGGGAGGTGGGCAGAACTCTCTACAAGGTGACTTGCTTGTGTCTGAACTCTGATTTGCTTGTCTCTACAGGGTGATTTTTTTATGTAGCTAAGCTCTCTACATTTTCACTTGTACCATAGCTGAGTGCTGTAATAGAATGCACTGCACTAATAGGATGAATGAGCAATTAGAGTTTTTCGATCATGCGCTCTTGCTACAGGTAGTTGGTCTTTGCATTATAACTCACAGGTTTTAAATCCACACTGTCCTATTCTACTGAAAGGCCTCCCTGACATCATTAATCTACTTATATTTCAACTTTCTACTAATCCCCTTCAGCGGCTTGTCTGGTAGGCGTGACAATAAATTACTTTTATTCACAAAACTAGGTAGCACCTAATACACATGGTTGGTTTTGTCATTATAACTCATTTCAACTCCTTTTCATATCACCAAAAGGCACTCTTAAGATGGTTAGACTATCTACAAACCAATTTTCAACCTGCTCCTTGAATCGGTCTACTTTGTAGCAATGACAAAAACCACTTTTGCAGTTTTTAAAAATTACGCATAACTTCCTTATTTGTTCCAAAGTCAAACTGTGATGCGCCTTATGATGCTTCTACAATCCTCCAAATTTGAAATAAATCAACTGAAGCACTTGCAAGTTAAGCGATTTTCTCTAAGTGGTGCGAAAAGAAGAATGCACTGTAGAAGAAAATAAGATGAACTTTGGAGGCACATATCTCAGTGATGGCTAGGAGGATTCAGCTCAAATTTGGAATAGAAGGTGCCTCACTGCAACAAAATAGGATAAGTGTTGTTTAGGAATTATTTAGCTACGGATGCATTAAAATTAGTGTTCCACCAATAATCAGATCGGTATCAAATCGGAACAGATATTGGAAATGTAGTATCAATCGGTATCGGTTATTTAGGTATTCTGATTCCAGTTAATACTTAATAGCCACTCGTGTCAATCATCATTATCATAACTATAATCATAAATATTATGCTAGCAAAACTTGAAGTGTAGCTAGCCGGAAATAGTGTTGAACATTATTCTAGCATAAAAGGTGCAGGAATTGCTTTTGTTAAACGTTGAGCAACTGCATGTTTCATGAAAAAGATTGAAATTCTCTAATAGAACAGTCACTACACAATAAAATATTCTAATAGAGCAGTCACACATAGCTAAGTGTGTAAATTGTTGGTAATCCTCAATTAGTGAAAATTTACTGCTAGGTATATCGGATCGGTAGGTATTTTTCTGTATCAGTGGAACCCTAATTAAAATGGCATTTTCTTGGTTCCTGTAAAATACACATTTGTCTGTTGTGCAACCTGCACTGGTTGTGCTCCACACACTATCATGTGTTTTGATCATGGGTACTCACATAGGGATAGAGGGTGGGTGTTAACACCACTTTGGCTTTAAAATGACAATTGAAAGCAAGAGATGAAATATGTACAGCCATGATGTTTAGCATGTAGCAAGAATCAACATGGGAAAGAAAATAGGCCATACACACCCTTGTACCACTGTTTCTTAGCCAGAAATTTCCATTTGAGCTAGTCACAGCACCCAAAACAAGTGGCTGTCAAACCATCATGTACTGTAGCTTGAGGAATACTGAGGATTTAAAATGTTAATCTGGTAGTGTAGCTACCCAATTGTTGGCTTTTGCCTGTTTTACAATTTGTTTCAGTATTGCAAAATCTGGATGCACTTTAGTAAGGACATGCATATTGAAATTAATAGCAAAATTAATTGATAATACAATCACTACAGTCAGCCATTTCATGGTTTCCACTGATGATTTTATAACTTTTTTTTTAAGGCAGTAAACTTAGCTTGGCTGTTTGGTAATCATAGCACTTCTTTGTAACCATACATACACCCACAGCCAACTGCAGGCTTGTTTGTGGGCACGTCTAGTCTTTCTGAAATTGTCTTCCATAAAATATGTGCGCATTGGTTTGATTGTGTGTATAATTTTTATTATCATCCACATCCACATGAGCAAAATTGTTTATAAATGCTAAAAGTAGTAAAGGCTGTGTAGAGCCAGTATAAATCTTTCAGATACATACTTGGCTAATAATTCAGTCTTATTTTTCCAGCAGGCACTGTAGTCATTGGTTGAGCTCTGATATAAGCACCATTCATGTATGGTATTAATGCCATGGATAAAACTTACTATAGCCACTTTATATCAAATGGCGCACTCTTCAGGGGTAAATTCAGGGAGGTTTTATTCCTCAAGTAAGACTGAGGCATCCTAATAGAGCAGTCACCCTAGTATGGCAGTCAATTAGTGTTGTAACAATTTAATTGCTGAAATTGCCTTTGAATTTAACTTCATAGGGGCTAAAACTTCCAAAGTTTATCTAGAAAAATGCCTCCAGACCTTGTTAACTGACATGCATCATATGCTAGTCTGCTTTTCATACTAGGTATGTTTTCCCTTTTACATATATTTTAGTTATAATTCTATGTGGTTGAGCCCTGACATTGCAAAATTCTGATTTAGAATCCAGTTAACAAAGTTCCTGAAGCCATTCATGCTTTTAAATTCTAATAGTCTGAGAAGTTATGTAGTGTAGTAGTCAGGTAGATGCCTAAACTTAATGATAAACTTTAATGTAGCAACCAGGTGAAGAAGGTTGTTTGAAGCTAAAACCTCACTGTAAAATGCTATAATTTAATGATAAAAATATGGTGGGGTACTTTAGGGAATAATATGTACTTCCAGCAAGCTTAATAAGTGAATTTTGTGCACTGCTCAAAGACTCATTTTAAAGCATGATAGCCTTTCTTTTTTGGTAATGAAACGTTTTGATTTTTTAGCAGTACATTATCCATTTTTTCATATTATATTATATAAAATAGACTTAAGCAAAGTTAGTTCAATTTAGTCTATATGAATGTGCCAATTATGCCGGCATAAGTTCAAGCATAATAGGACTGATTTTCAAGATTTTTACTTAAAGTGCAGAACACACACCACCATAATAAATCAGATAAAAACAAGTAATATTAAATTTTATTGTTTCTCGACTAATTATGGAAATAGACTATGTAGGATTGTGATACTAAGAAAACTGATCCACTCTAATAAAGCATTCAGAGGAGAAGAAGTTTGATTTGCATTCGAACAGAAGTTTGACATTGAAAGCATATGTACTTTTAAGCATAATAGGTGCATACGTTTACAGCAGACATGCTCACACTTTTCTTCATATGTATGGTTGTGGAATTATGCTTAAGTTTGTTACTTACAAACTAAAAGCATACTGCTGATCTATCCATAACTTATTGCCAGAATAATCTGACCAGGGTATATGTAAATATTTTAGTATTACAAATTCTGCACTTAGTTGTTACATGTATTATGTTTATACCCTAAGTAGAAATACATACAGTCCCTTACAGTTACTAATAATATGACTACACAACAATGCAATAATGTGTGTGAACTGCTGAGTAATAACCCAACTAGTTTGCATTTTTCTTGAACTTCATTAAGTAATGACTTCTTTGTTGTCTAAAGAGAAAACCAATAGGCTGTTAATGTTTCAGTCTTATCCGGTGAATACATTTGGAGTTATAGCAACAGGCAGGAAGAGAAACGAAATAATCAATTTATACAGTGGTTATACCTAAATAAATTTCAAGTCGTCATTTAATTGATCATACAACAGACTGTAGAGCTGGGACTTGTCTCATTGCATTCACCACAAACTGGGAAGTTTAACAAGGTGCAGTTTCAGGGATATATATGAAGTTTAAAATATTTAAAACGAGTTAATGTTGGAATCTAACAGATATAGTATACTCACCGTGTCACTGGTTGTTTGGAGAAGAACGTTAATAAGAGTTAGTGCTATATTTAGAACATCAGCGCATGCGCATGCACTAACACGTGCAACCGTGAAGAATGGGTAGACAAACTGCTTCTGCTTCTCGCAAGTCCATGGCAAAGAAGACACGACGATCCCAAACCTCTGGGGAGACGGAAGGCACGCAACCGCCAAAACGGAGCCGACGTTTAACAGCTACTCCGCGACCCCTGACAACAGACGACATCCCTGTGATCGTGGCAGCTATCCGTGCACCACTAACTGTCACGCCCACATCAGGAAGACTTACTACCGCAACGTCTACCATTACAACCACTGTCTAATCTGGAGTACTCGACACCGTAACTACCAGCGCATCTGGCGGATCTACAACTACCATGACAGCGTCGGCCGGATCTACAACTACCACGACAGCGTCGGCCGGATCTCCCACCCATACTACAGCATCGTCTGGCTCCCCAACTCTCCCCACTACAGCAGCGTCTAACCCCACATCTCTCACCACTATAGCGGCTGCCACCGGAACCTCCGACAGCTGGTGGTAAGCTATAAATTTGTACATAACACGTTTATTAATTAATGAGCTGTTGCATTGTTGTTACTAATTAACACGTTGCCTGTATCATATGTCAGTTGTTGGGCCTACCATTCACTAGTCACTTAGTAATTTAATTAATGTGTTATAATGCATTGTTGTTACTAATTAACACTTTGCCTGTATCATACAGTACATGCCATTCAGTTGTTGGGCCTACCATTCACTAGTATTGCCATCATGCATTCACCCATATGCAGCAACACCTACACATTATACCCCCCCCCCCCCCCTACATGTATACTAGTCAGCGAGCTATGTTCTCTTTGTGCATGTATCATCACGCCTATGCATTTACTTCAATCTGTTACCCCCCCCCCCTTCTTAACCTGGTCCCCTTCCTCATCTAATAGCTCTCAGCCATCTCCCAAGTAGCAGTCAGATCTGGCACATACCAGAGATTCAGGAAGTAATCCAAGCCTCTCGCCAGGCAGGCACAACCTCTACTTCAAGATCATTCACCCCATCAGGCAGTAACGTGAATCCACCCATCATGGTTAGCGCTGGGCTCCCACCCATCCCTACCAAGTTGCTCAACAGAATTCAAGATGGGCTGTTCATAGATATGTCAGACCTACTACCTCATACATTAACATCTGCTGAATACAATGCTGGTGAAGACCATGGTGGGTTCAGTCCTTTGGAGTGTACATGGCAGTGATGTCTCGCATGAAACCGCAGTGCATAGTAGATCTTCTGGGCTACCAACAGCGGATCATCCAAGCCTCATACAATCGTCAGCCAGGTTGCTGGGCAGTTTATGATCGCCAGTTCCGCTTGAAGTCTTCTGCAACCTCTTCAACAGACTGGTCAACAATTGATCTCAATCTATGGCATGATGCTTTCCCCGACGAAAACATGACCCAGGCACTACCTCCATCGCAGTCACAGCCAAGACCCCAATACAGCACTCAGAGGTATGCAAGCAACCAACCCAGATGTACCCCTCCATCACAGCAACGCATTTGCTTGGACTGGAACGAATACCCCAACCTTGACTGCCAACATCCCCATTGTAAATACGAGCACACGTGCTATAGATGTGCCTTCAACCCCAGAATTGTTGATAAACGCCACAAGGCAATGTTCTGCCCAAATAAAGGCAAAAGGTTTCAATGCGAACCCCTAATCAACCAACCAAGGGGACAACTGTGAACTGAAGCTGACTGTTATCATTACTTGATTGTAACTATAATCCTAATTTGATGTTGTAATGACTAGTTACCATTATTGTTTGAACAAATGAGTTACACTAATCTGTATGTTTGTTTATCATGCTACGCAACTGTACTGCATGCCCCCCCCCCCTTTTATTGCATATTACACAATACTTCCCCCCCTTCTCGTCCTATGTAGCTGATGCACTGGATCTGGATGGACGTCCATGGATTAACCAATGGCTCTTACAGGTGGAAAAATCCTCAGATATTGTCAAGGTTCCTGCAGAGGCAATAACCATTACATCACCCCTTATTGTCCAAAACTGGAGCAACCTCTTAGCAACACACCCAGATCAGTCCCTAGTAAATTTCTTCCTTGCCAGAATCTCCAGGGTTTCCGTATAGGCTATCACAACCCTCAAAGCTCTCTGAAATCTGCCAAACGGAGCTTAGTTTGTGCTCTACAACACCCTGAAGTAGTTGATCATTACTTGGAGGAAGAGCTGGCTCTTAAACGAGTCACAGGGCCTTTCCTCAAGGAATTAGTGCCAGAAGTACATATCAACCGCTTCGGAGTGATTCCCAAAAAGCACCAACCCGGTAAATGGCGCCTTATAGTTGATCTATCCCATCCATCGGGTCACAGTGTGAATGATGGAATTCCAAAGCCACTCTGCTCCCTTTCCTATATCACTGTGGATTCAGCTATTGCAGAAATTATGAAATTGGGAAGGGGCACACTGCTTGCCAAAGTCGATGTTAAGAGTGCATTTCACCTCTTACCCGTCCATCCAGCAGATCATCACCTCCTAGCCATGAATTGGAATGCACAGGTCTTTATTGATACTTGCCTTCCATTCGGCCTAAGGTCTGCACCAAAACTTTTCAATATCCTTGCTGACCTTTTATCTTGGATTCTTGAGCAAAAGGGCGTGAGTCCTCTTCTCCACTATCTGGATGATTTTCTCATTATATCTGCACCTAAATCATCTGCATGCTTTAACAACCTCCAAGTTATTCTCGCAATATGCTCACACCTTGGTATCCCCTTAGCAGTGGAAAAAATAGAGGGACCTGCAGAGACACTTACATTCTTAGGAATTACCGTAGACACCCAAAACATGGAGGCCCAACTTCCACCTACCAAGCTGCAGAACATTTGTAACGAGATTAAAGCATGGCTCAAAAAGAGAGATGCCAAGAAAAGGGCGGCCATCCTATCACTTGTTGGTCTTTTACAACACACCACAAAAGTTGTCAAGCCAGGCAGAACGTTTGTGTCACGAATGTATGCAACAGCTGCAAGAGTGAAGAAGTTGTCTCACCAAACCAGACTCAACACCGCATTCAAATCAGACTTGCGCTGGAGGCACTTGTTTGTTACCTCTTGGAATGGAGTCAGTTTTCTGCACTGTTCAAAAGAAACTACCTTTGATTACTGTCTGTGGACGGATGCTTCTGGTACATGGGGCTGTGGGGCACGATTTGGAGACCAATGGTTCCAGTTACGCTGGCCCCCCGAGTGGACACCAATTACCATAATGGCCAAGGAACTTGTACCCATCATCTTGAGCTGCTCAGTCTGGGGTAGATTGTTAAACCGAAAGAAGGTACAGTTCTTTTGTGACAATCTTGGGCTCGTAGATTCCATTCGGAAAAGCGCTTCAAAAGACCACATAGTGATGCACCTCCTGAGATGTCTATGTTTTTTTACAGCTCATTACGACATTCACATTACGATCACCCACCTTCCAGGAGTCCAAAACACAGCAGCCGACTTACTGTCAAGAAATAAGCTTCAGCAATTCTTCATCCTACATCCAATAGCGTCTCGCTTACCAACTCCAATCCCACTCTGCCTTGCTCGAATTATATCACCAAGGCAACTTGACTGGACATCGTCTCATTTCCTCCGATACTTCAAACAAGTCATCCAGTTTTCCAGATAGTCATTCCACATCTTATCTACACCTTGTGAACTGTTACAATAGCCACAAACGTATTAAGTTATATACTAACATTGATATTTCCTATGGCATTTCATATCCGTGTATTTGTTCTCATGTCATACAATCATAAGTGTAAGTATGTACAGTATCTTCATGAGACTAATTATGAGGTGCATAATATGCACGTTTGCATGCACACTCTCACACGCATACCCATAATGTATATTGTCACACTAAGCTTTCTATTAGGTACACATATCGCATCTCTTCTTTATTTATTAATTGTTTACACGGCGATGCATGCTTCAAGTTCGACTTACATTTCACCTCACCATGCATCCGTACACAATTTCCCCAAGTATTGTTACCAGGCTGATACCTTTATGATTTACTGTTGTAGATGGGTCCCACCACCTCATGCCCTTACCAGATGCTGCACATTTAACTGATCTCTACTGCAAGGCCAATCAATTCCTTATTCAAGGACTGGCTTCATCAACTATCACAACATGCTCAGCTGGAAAGAACAAGTACATTCAATTCTGCACAGCATCTAGAATTTCCCCAATACCGTCATCAGAAACAACACTGATCCTGTTTGCTTCCTATCTGGCTACTACTAACATGTCCCACACTACTATTAAAGTGTATCTGGCAGCCATCCGTCATATGCACGTTGTTGCAGGCTACAAGAACGGTTCAGTGACCAGCTCACACCTCGACTTCAGCTAGTCTTATGTGGCATAAAAAAGTCTCAAGCATCTACTTCTTCACCGAGGGTCCGACTGCCAATCACTCTCCAATTAATGCAAAACATAAAAAACATACTCTCTAACCAACCCCACTTGACCTCTATTCCTCACAGAGAATGGCCAAGGCCTTACCAGATAAATTTTCTGCACAGCATTAAACTCAGTCCTGTCCGAATTGCAAGTTAATTGCAATTGATACAATTCCCACAGCTTCCGCATTGGAGCAGCAACCACTGAAGCCAAAGCAAATATACCTGACGCATACATCAAGATGTTAGGCAGATGCAGAGTGATGCTTACCAAAGATACATCAAGACACCTCCATGTGAGCTAGCCAAATTTTCTGCATTGATAGCTTCAGCTTCATCTAGTATTCCACAGCAGAGTGACAGCACCTAGATAACAGTAACAAGAAACACATGAACTGACTTGATATGCAGCACTACACATTTATTGCACACTTAAGTATAGTATCATACATCACACAGATTACTGTAACTTGACTGTATTCTATTTACTTGTACACACACATAATATGCTTGTAATATAAATAAGCGATAATGCATTGAAGCGTCTGCGCCAGATTCCTTGGCGGTGAAAGATTCCCATGTATACATGGTTATCTTCTATGGTTTCAGCAACAAGAATTTGGACGGTCATTTGCTGACCTTGCTCCAACCTTCTGCCTGCCAAAGTATTTGTCGCTTGATTTGTATTATTACTCTTGGCCTGTAAAAGTCAAAACAATTGAAATAAATTAGGTCTTCCCCAAGCAGTCGAAGGCCTTGCACACCTACCAACTCACCACAATCTACTTAGATCGTGGTAGAGTCAAATGATCTCAGAAGACAACCGAAGCTACATACAGACTGGGGAAGGGTTAGACTACCACCAAAGACAGTTGTTCCCAGTAAAGGTTAGTGACAACATTAAATGAAGTTTAAAATATTTAAAACAAGTTAATGTTGGAATCTAACAGATATAGTATACTCACCGTGTCACTGGTTGTTTGGAGAAGAACGTTAATAAGAGTTAGTGCTATATTTAGAACATCAGCGCATGCGCATGCGCTAACACATGCAACGTGAAGAATGGGTAGACAAACTGCTTCTCCCACCCACCCTCCAACCACGTCCTAGAATACATGTCCATTGAATTGTCATATGCTTGCATTTGAATATGAACGAAGAATACAGTGTGTTATCGCCCATATAAACCTCGACCTGACATTAAAAATTATATATATATTTCACTTGTACGGGTACACGCATACGCGTATACATGTGCACACTACCACAGCTCATTTTGTCATTCTAATGTATATATATATATACATATACGCGAACACTGTAAGCAGTATCTTACCGTTATTGGTCCTATAATTGTTACATTAGCATACCACATACAACCAGATTCTTACACCAAATGGCTGAAAGACTGGTGCACATCATTACCTTTTATAACGTGGGTTGTTGAGCCAGTACCGCTGCCACTAAGGCAAATATTGGTTCATATCATTGTTACATAAAGTGGCATTTACCAAGCCAACATCGCTGCAATGTTGGTTCACAATTTTGAATATACATTGTCAATTATTGAGCCAATACAGCTGCCACTAAGCAAATATGGTTCATATCAATGTTACATACAGTGTCATTTACAGAGCCAACATCACTGTCTACTAAGGCATGTGTTGGTTCACATTTCAAACAGACATTGTCAGTTACTGAGCCAATACAGCTGCCACTTAGGCAAATATTGGTTCATATCATTGTTACATACAGTGTCATTTACCGAGCCAACATTGCTGCCTACTAAGACAAATGTTGGTTCATGGTTACACGCACAATGTTGCCATCGTTGGCCATTCAGACCTATACTCCTGCCACTAGGGTAAATATAGGTCCACCCAACTGGGCATGCTCAGTAGGAAGAGCCAAGTTAGGATAAAGTCAGCTTCATACCCATAGGTATCAAATCTTTTTTATTTTTTTAAATGACAAATTGGTACATTGCACTGATAAAGGCTCTTCATTTGCTGCATACGCAGCACCTCCATTTTCTATAGAGAGAGTGTGATAGTGCAAGGTCCCACTTAGGATGACTGCGTAATAGGTATAGATTTCAGCAACTAGAATTTGGACGGTCATTTGCTGACCCCGCTCCAACCTTCTTGCCTGCCCAAGTATTTGTCGCTTGATTTGTATTATTACTCTTGGCCTGTAAAAGTCAAAACAATTGAAATAAATGAGGTATTCCCCAAAGCAGTCAGGGCCTTGCATACCTACCAACTCACCACAATCTACTTTAGATCGTGGTAGAGTAAAATGATCTCAGAAGACAACCGAAGCTACATACAGACTGGGGGAAGGGTTGGACTACCACCAAAGACAGTTGTTCCCAGTAAAGGTTAGTGACAACATTAACCTCCCATTATTTCAAAAGTTCAAGCAAAAATAAAGTATACTGCATTGTAAACAAACATACATAACTCACATTTGATTCATGGTACAGAAACAAAACGATATGTGACCGGATTTCACATAACAAGGCTTCCACACACACAAAATCAAACTTACGTTTTTACCAGAAATGGATTGCTGGCCTAATACACTATCATATTCCACACTGTACTTCCTTCAGGACTGGCAAGTCTGGTTTCTGTGGCAGCTTTCTTCCGACCCTGTCAAAGCCACGAGTGGGAGATTGGTGCCATTGAATGGCCATGGCTTTGTGATAATGGTGTGTAGTGAGCTGGGACTTCACAAAGAGCTCGCCAATAGTGTTCTCAGTCAATTTGGAGTGATTTGAGGGCCATGGAGGGCAATGGAGAGCCCAAACTTGGCCTCTGGATTCCAATCGTCTTCTTGCTTCATTTTATACCCCTATGTTAAGCCCACCCACCGCCCCCCACCCTCCCACCCTATTACTACCACCTGTGATATTATTACCCGCTCGAGAAAAGCTGCCCAAAAACAGGGCTAATTTTGGGTATCAGAAATGTATACACCCACTCAGTGATAGCTAGTAAATAGATGCATACTTGGTGTAAATTTTGTTTGCACAGCTGTAGGCACTGGGAAGTTATTACACAATGATTACACCATATCTCCTAACGAAGCTTTGTGCGTCGAAGCAGGGTTTTGTCAAATTCAGTCACATATTCTTATTCCCATACAAATCATATGGTATATACAGGTATAGCAATTTGAGTGTGTTTCACTGTTAATTGAAGTGGATAAAACATCCGTATCTTTTTTGTCGTGTGATTTCCAACCCAATGTATCCTAATATTTATCTCAGAAACAGAATTTTGCCAACTAGAAATCGCTCAGTGGGATATGCACACATAATACACTACCAGGCATATTCTCATTTATATGCCAGATATAATGTTATTGTCATAATCTACTTGAAGTAGAGAAACAGGTTTAAAGGAGGTGATAGTACGTTGGGGAGTCACACACTGCACATGCTATAATACAGATTTATTATTTTTATTCTCTGAATACAGATTGCTACTGTGTACAGTGACATCTGTATTAATACAGTGCCTTTTGCAGGACGAGGAAGAAACATTTAAAACAGACAGTGAAAGATTACTGGCTACCACTGAACAAATTGGAAGGTTACACAGTGATACCCTAGATGTTGATACCAATGAGACTGTCAGGACCACTCTAGAGGGAAGCAACATTGGTTAGCAGCATTTGGTAAATGTGTCATGTGGGAGTTTCAAAAGCCTGGGTGAAAATCTGGGAAATCAATTGTGCTGGTCATGAAATGGTTACAATGATGTTAATCATGGTAAGTGGTGCATAACGTTGTTGCAGCCATTTAATGCCTGCCACCTTTAATTTCACAACTTTTTCACCCAAGCTTTGAAGGCCACATCCTTTTATACAGCTTAGCTGTTTTGTGTGGACTTCACTTCTTTTTATATTTTTAATACCCCCAAAACACTTCCCTTGAGGCTTGTTTTTGCACAAGTTCAATGACAATGGTATAGGACAAACTAGTGCTCTACAAATACAGAAAATATCTACTGATCCAATACCAATTGACAGCAAAAAGACCTATGCAATAACCAATTAATGCTGATAATTGCTCTATAATTTTGTGCTTGCTTGATCATGACTATGGCTAGTATTATAGTGCTTGTATTTATTTACAATAGTGTGTATAACTAAAATCCTTCCTAAGTTAGGTATGCATGATTGTACTATTTGTCTATTAGGATTTTTATTATGCAGTGACTGTTCTATTAGAGTATCTTGGTTTATAATGCAAAACATGATAAGTTGCAGCTGCTCAACTTAAAGTAATTAGTGTGATGAAAATGATGATGACAAGTGGGTCTTAATCATAGAGTGCTACCTTGCCAATTTGTGCCAAAATGGCTATAATTTTGGGGTTGATGGAATACTAGACAAGTTACAATAGTATTGTTTATTACTATTGCAACAAGTATAAGCAGCACAGTTGGGATATTCACTTCTTATTGTTTTACAGTATTTGGACATTACGTACTACTCTGATTCAGCTTGTTTCAGTACTTTCTTATTGCAGCATTATAAACTGTCCCTAATCTAATTTAAAATTCCAAATTTTTTCTTATACTTGTTTGTGAAGTTTTTTTTGCAAGCTCATGACCGTTAAATATCTGCTGAGTTACTCACACTAGATTATGACTCATACAATCACAAATGATCAGTGGGCGTGGCTCTACATAAGCCTGCAACGTGGATTCGTGCATACCTACGGACTGATGAATGGGCGTGGCTACCATATGTCTACAGACAGTAATTTACATAAGTGGGCGTGGATTCGTGCACACCTACACACTGATGAATGGACGTGGCTACCATGTCTACAGACTGTAATTTATGTAAGTGGGTGTGGCTCATGAAAGAAGCAGATCTACGCTATGATGTGTAGTAACACGTCCACATTTAATTTAGCACGTGGGGTCAGACCCGAATAATCTGTAAATCAGGACCTGGATGACCCGACTCGGTTTAACATTGTTCATTTGTTGACTTACACGTTGCTATATAGTTCATCATGAGTTGCTCTCTCTGATCGATATCAGCAGCGAGCCACGTTTGCATATGTTTTTGGTGCAACCGTTGACCATGTGTATTCGAATAGTTTGATGCAATATACACTAGTATGGAAGCCGTACTGTAGTCTATTAACACTCAGTGGTAGAACCTTGACTGATGGCCATGGTAAAGAAGGATAAAAGGTAAGACAATAGCGCAAGCATTGTATGCTTATCAATATACCAAAGGTTTTTTCTTAAGCGAACTAGAAACGTTTCTGCGAAAAAATTAGGGCTGTAGTTGTAGCCGCTTTTCCGCTACGCTTCACTGAAGACGTCAGGCAGGCAGGCAGGCAGGCAGTAGAAAATTCTGTTGAATAATTTTTTTCTAAATTCTGTAGCAACTTGGCGCAAACGTTTCAGGTCGATCTGAAGACACTTTTGGGCTTGGTTTTACCCAACCAATACTGTCATGTCGTTGCGAGGAAAAATCGTGGTAGGTTTTTGGGTTATATTATATCACGGATCGCCCCCACACCTTCGATGTCCCTAATATACAGTACTATCGTACTGTATGATACTCTAATAGAGCACACAATTTTTATGGATTTCTAATAGAACACACATAGATTTTTTATTGGTAGAGATACTATTGAGAATATTTTAGCTAGAACATTTATTTATAAAGTAGAAATTAAGTAAGGTGAACAGCAGTGATAGTAGTGACTCAGCGGTTAAAGGTTTTGATGTTTAATTTGGAGATACCTGATTCAAATGCTGGTAACTTTTTTCATGCACCTTTTTTACCCCACCATGACTGTTCAATTAGAGTATCTTGACCCTGCAATTTACAGTTGTTTAAGTTTTGCTTGTAACTCTATAGCTGTCAATGAGATTTCTTTTAAACCACAAAAGGTTTGAGCTTTGATGGTTAACCTATACGCATACCGATTTTACACCACAAGTGGTTTATCCTGTAGGTGTGACATCAAGTCGGCCTTTTTAATGCAAATAATCTGTACATAGCTCTATGGCTATTTATCAGATTTGCACCAGTGGGTACATGATATTGTTACAATACATCCTTTATTTTAAAGTGCACCAAAGTTCAGCATTTTCATTTTGACATGGTTTTGGTAAAATGTGTGAAAAGAATAATCTAAGCTTCCCAAGCCCCCTAAATTAAAAAAAGAACCGAAGAAATGAAACCAGGGCTTGTATTTCATGATTACACTACGCAATCTTGCTCAAATTTGGTATGTGGGGTGATGAAGGTGGAGAGTATAAAAATTATTCTGATTTGAGTAGAGAGCACTAAGCTATGTACATATGTGTAAAAATTGTGTTTTCTATCTTCCATATGTGTAAAAATTGTGTTTTCTATCGCTCACAGTGTGGTGAGGCCAGCTTTCTTGGCCACACAACACACTACCATGTGTTTTGAAATGTTACTAATATTTACTCTATTCCATGTTTTAGCTTTTGAAGTACTGATACCAACTGAGGATAGTTTAATGATGGTGGAAAATATCACATTGCCTAATGTGAGCTTATCTGTATTTGAAAACATGACACCAATGTTTCAAATACCAAGTGTTGTGCTTTTGAACCAGATTAAAAAGGAAGGTACTATACAATGTGTGTTTTGTGCAGCTGCATGTGGCAATAGTAAACTTTTACATACTTTTGTATATGTGCAACACCTTTCACACTTTACTGCATGGAATATAATTTTTGTTGTCGTGCATATTCTACAAGTGAATGACTACTCGTACAGTGTACAGTATCTACCTTTTGAAATGATACTATACACCTGTACTTAGATAAGGGTACAGTAGTATACATGCACAAATGTTATAACATGGCTTTTTTGGGAAGCAGAATTTCACAGCATTTGCCACAAAATCTGTAAATATGACTGGGTCTACAGAAAAAGGGCATGTGGGCACATATAATTTACATACTTTTTAAAACTTTCATGACTCATAACTTTATTGTCATTGTGCTATGGCCATGAAATATTCAGCCCTATTTAAACATTGTATTAGCTGTATCATACAAGTTACAGAATGCAAACATTTTATTCCATTAGTAAGATATGATCTGTTGTGTGATGGTGTGTAGTTTATGCCCACATGTAGGAGCAGTCACAAATCTATTAGTATAGTCAGTGTAGCAACAAAATTTTTATTATGCTGGGTAATGCAAACTCGGGCAACTGAGGAATTTGGTGAAATTTTGGCTAATTAGATGCTAGTTTTGTACTTGTAAAGCTTCATTAAACTATACTAGTTTGACATAGCAGCTTTCAGTGGTTATATTTATATGTTTGGTTGCTATTGATTTAGATGCTAGTTATGTAGCTGTAAAGCTTTACCAATCTATCCCAATATTAATGTTTGTGATGTACATAGCTATGTCTGTAATTTTTGGTTGCTGGTCATCATCAATTGCTACAGTTCAACATGTCTTAGCAGTTTGCTATCATCACTTTTTTTCTAAACAATGCTAAGTCGCAAATGCTATGTTCATTCATCTATCCTGTTTATGGAAGAGCTTACTACCCACCCTATGATTTCTTCAGGTAATTAGAATTAGAGCAAAGTAGGCAATGATAGAGCTCGGTGTGGTGGAAGGGTGGTGAGTATAGCTAGGCAAGACTGTGTATATACGTATGAGCACACATGTGTAATAGAGTCCTCAATAAATGGTGGCAGTTGCATTACTCCCAAGGGTGAGCCACAGCAACTAACATGTTAAGGTGGCGGTTACCTGGACGTCATGGTTTTGAAGCCATTGCAAATGAAGCCATATGTCGCACCACAAATATTTATTTATTGCATAATGTGATTAGTGTTTACATGATAATTAAAGTGGCAGTTGCACTTGCTAAGGCCCATTACCTTGTAATAAGATGAAATTTGTTACTGTTTTGTGAATATGATTAAAGAAAACATCCACTAAAGTAAGTAGAGTAGTTTAGAACCTTTGTTCACTGAAATTCGGGTGCTTCGCGCAAAACTTTGGCGGCATACGTCATTTGTGGTTTTAGTATGGTATGTTTGAATGTTAGTACAACTTTCTGTGTCAGTTTTTTCTACTATCTAGTGATGGAGACCACTGTATTTGTGTAAAATAAGCGACTGGTATTTGTAGCAGAGCCACAAGTTGAGAAAAAAGGTTTTTTGTACTGCCTGTCGAAGTTACAGCAGGTTTTAGACCATTTTGCGGTGGCCAAAAGGACTTCACAATGCCATAGCCTTGTTTCAGCCTGGTATAGGCTGCTTTGTTGATCACATGGCCAAAAGGACTTCACAATGCCATAGCCTTGTTTCAGCCTGGTATAGGCTGGAGCTTTGTTGATCACATGTGCTGCTAAAGAATAGATTCCATGATTTACCCTGCTGTATTGTGCAATGAGCTTTGCATAAACTGATCCCAAAAGGATTTTTGCATACTTGTACAATAAATTCTCTAGCATTGCTGTTCAATCTCCAATGGCCATACAGACCAGCATGTAGATAGAGGAAGGAAGAGCTGCTCTACAATCTGGTTGTATTCACTTTAGCATAGTTCTCCAAATCTGTTTATAACTGAATTTTAAAAAAATATCCTTCATACTGGAAATTGTGAGGTAACCACCACCTTAAAGAATAAGTATGCAGCAGAGTTGGAGTGAGTGCTATATTAGAATATTGGCTTTGTTCTATTAGAATATCTCGATCTATTATTTATGAACATTTTTGACTTGAATTCAGTTGCTGGAATAATTTAGTCCCTGACATTATGCTCAAATTTATTCTACTACAGCCCTACCAGTAAAATCATTGAGAAGTTTACAGTATTATGTACTTCAAATTATTTATAAATGTAAAATCCGTAAAATACTGATGCGGCAGCCAAAAGTAGAAGTGTGTGGTGGACAGGAAACAAGGAAATTGATAAATATTGGCCTTATAGTACAATCACTCAGTCCAGTACTGCATATAACACCTAGCCTGTTCACACAATGAAGACTTGATTGAAGGCTCAAATGCTCATAAGCAACAATCAACAACTATATATCACTGGTTGAAGTGTTGCAAACTTGACTGAGCACAATTGGTGGTAGAAAGAAATAATGCACTTTCATAGGGTTGCTATAATTTACAGTTATATGATGTATCAAGACACACGGTAGTGTGTCGTGCGGCCCAAGAAGCTGGCGCGCCACACCATGAGTATATTTACAGGAAGAAAGAAAATGTCATTTTCACACCTTTGTATCTTGGTGATCCCTTATCCGATTGGAACCAAAGATGCTACAGAGTTGCCCGCCAGCCAGGGGAGTATACATTCCAAATTTGAAGGAAATCGCTCCAGCCATTTCTGAGGTACGAGCTGCCAAAGTTTCGATTTTTCCTTGGTATTTTTTCTTCTTCGTATTTTTGCACACTTGCAAAAATTGCTATAAAACGCAAACGTGTACTCCGATTGCCTTGAAATTTGGCACACAGAAAGGGAGTCCAACAGCGAATCCTAGCATTAAATTTGGTACAAATCTGATGAATGGTTCAAGAGTTATGACCGATTATTCGCGTAAAACAAGATCGATTTGTTGTCACGCCTACAGGGTAAACCGCATCATGGAATGAGTTGAAAATTGCTATGTAGACGGCGTAACCATCGTAGGAGTGCCTTTGTTGGTTTGAAAGGAATCGAGATAAAGGCCATGGAGGTATGACACAAAACCCAACCTGTGTCACAATTACGCGATCAATTTTTATGAATAAAAAAGTATTAGTTTTCACGCCTACTAGGAAACCCGCTTAGAGCAATGAGCTGAAAATCGGTGTATAGCTGGAATAATCTTCATAGAAAGTCCTTGAGGTAGTACAGAAGAATCGGATTACAAACCACTGAGTTATGATTCGAAAGCCAACTCCGTGTAGCAAATGCGAGATGGAGATACTCTAATAGAACAGTCACCCCAATAGAGCATTCAGCTAATTTATTTGCTCCATTATAGAATTCTATTACATTACAACTACAAGTTATTCTGTAGGGAGTTCAGCTGCAAACAGTTAATCTTATAGACAGTTCAGCAAGAAGCAAGTCACCCTGTGGAGAGTTAAGCTACAAACATATCACTGTAGAGATTCAGAACATTACAAGTCACACTGAAGAGAATTCAGCTATAAACAAGTCATGCACTCTGTAGAGAATTCAGCTACAATTAGGTCACTCTCTAGAGAATTTAGCTACACACAAGTCACTGTGGAGAGAGGTCAGCTACAAACAAATTACCCTGTAGAGAGATCAGCTACAAACAAAACACTTTGCAGAGAGTTCAGCTACAAATAAATCAACCTGTAGAGAGATAAGCTAGAAACAAATCACCCTGTAGAGAGTTCAGCTACAAAAAATCACCCTGTAGAGACATCAGCTAGAAACTAGACACAATGTAAGGAGTTCAGCTACAAGCAATCACCCTGTAGAGAGTTCAGCTAAAACAAATCAACCTGCAGAGAGATCAGCTACAAACAAATCACCGTATAGACAGTTCAGCTACAAACAAATTACCTTGTAGAGAAATCGGCTACAAACAAATCAACCTGCAGAGAGGTCAGCTACACACAAATCAACTTGTAGAGCAATCAGCTACAAACAAATCACCCTGTAGAGAGATCAGCTACAAACAAATCAACTTGCAGAGCGATCAGCTACAAACAAATCACCCTGTAGAGAGTTCAGCTACACACAAATCTACCTGTAGAGCGATCAGCTACAAACAAATCACCCTGAAGAGAGGTCAGCTACAAAAAATCACCCTGTAAAGAGATCAGCTAGAAACAAATCACCCTGAAGAGAGGTCAGCTACAAAAAATCACCTTGTAGAGAGATCAGCTACAAACAAAACACTTTGCAGAGAGTTCAGCTACAAACATTACAAATCAACCTTTAGAGCGATCAGCAACAAACAAATCAACTCGTAGAGAGATCAGCTAGAAACAAATCAACCTGCAGAGAGATCAGCTACAAACAAATCACCTTATAGATAGTTCAGCTACAAACAAATTACCCTGTAGAGAGATTGGCTACAAATAAATCAACCTGCAGAGAGATCAGCTACACACAAATCAACTTGTAGAGAGATCAGCTACAAACAAATCACCCTGTAGAGAGGTCAGCTAGAAACTAGACACAATGTAAGGAATTCAGCTACAAGCAAATCACCTTTTAGTGAGTTCAGCTACAAACAAATCAACCTGCAGTGAGATCACCTACAAAAAAGCACCTTGTACAGAGCTCAGTCACAAACAAATTACCCTGTGGAGAGATCAGGTAGAAGAATTCACCTTGTAGAGAGTTCAGCAACAAAGAAACCACCATGTAGAAAGTTCAGCTGCAAACAAATCATCCTGTGGAAAATTCAGTTACAAACACATCGCCCAGTAGAAATATTAGCTAGAAGAAGTTACCTTGTAGAGAGTTCAGCTACAAAGAAACCATTTTGTAATGAGTTGAGCTGCAAACAAATCACCTGTACAGAATTCAGCTGCAAACAAATCACCCTGTAGTGAGATCAGCTAGAAGAAGTTACATTGTAGACAGTTCAGCTACAAACAATTCACCCTGTAGAGAGATCAGTTAGAAGCAGTTTCCTTGTAGAGAGTTCAACTACAAACAAATCACCCTGTAGAAAGATCAGCTAGATTAATTCACCTTGTAGAGATTTCAGCTACAAAGAAACCACCATGTAGAGAGCTCAGCTGCAAACAAGTCACCCTGTAGAAAATTCAGCTACAAACAAATCACTCAGTAGAAAGATCAGCTAGAAGAAGTTACCTTGTAGAAAGTTCAGCTACAAAGAAACCATTCTGTAAAGAGCTCAGCTGCAAACAAATCACCTGTACAGAATTCAGCTACAAACAAATCACCCTGTAGAGAGATCAGCTATAAGAACTTACCTTGTAGATATTTCAGCTAACCCTGTAGAGAGATCAGCTAGAAGAATAGTTACCAGTTACCTTGTAGATAGTTCAGCTGCAATCAATTCACCCTGTAGAGAGATCAGCTAGAAGAAGTCACCTTGTAGATAGTTCAGCTACAAACAAATCATCCTGTAGAGAGATCAGCTAGAAGACGTCACCTTGTAGAGTGTTAAAGTTACAAAGAAACCACCATCCAGAGAGTTCTGTAATAAATATATGTATTATATATATAACTTGTACATTTTCTGATAAATTCAGAAATATTTAAAGCTTTTAACATCTGCTTCACCTTTTCTTCTTCCTGTGGTAAAGAAAAAACGCTAGGCTAAAAATGCCCCAATGCCGGCCATAGGCCAGTTTGGGGTATACAAATACAAAAAGAAGTGAAATCTTAGAGGCACCAAATTCACCTGAATTGTCGTAATTAAAATTTTTGCCATTAACCTACCATCACAGCCATTTCTTGGCTACCACCTTGGATTTCACATCTTTTTTCACCATAATCTTTTTGAGGGCCGCACAGTTTTTTTTACAGCTTGGCTGTTTTGGATTAGATATAATTTATGTGACCAATTTTTGATCTACACACACTCCAGTAAAGTTCACTTTTACCATGAATGGATAGCCACACCAATACTCTACACATTTACACCAAACTTATGCCCCTGATTTGCTCAAGCAGCTATTCACGAGTGGATTTCTAGAGACATGTGCCAGCCACTAGAAATGCTCTGGCAGCTTGTAATTCCACTGGTCAACTGAAACAAGAGACTAGAGACATGAACAACCTGAGATAGTTTCCCAGATATTTTATACATACATTTTTTGTAATTTTCAGTGGCACAGGTGGTCTTGAGAGCCCAATATTAAGGCTGGAGACACCATATGTGACCGAATTTACAAAAAGGGGTCTTCCACACACATCCAATTTACCAACTTTGACGATTCATAACTTCAGATTACAATAACATATTGGCTTGAAATTTGGGCTGTTGTGAGAACCAACATAGATGAATTGATGAAGAAAATTTGAGGTTTATATGTACTTTGAAAACTAAGTTATGGTGTTCCAAATTCACAGAATTGTATGTGTGTAGAAGACCCCTTTTCACAAATCTAGTCACATGTGACCCACTCAGCCGTTTTCTGTTCATATATCAATCACCTGCCTACCACCACCACCACTACCCAAGGTAACGTTCTTGTGTTACAGATACCGTTGTGAAAGAAGGTGCTCAAAATCATGTCAATAGCTAGCTTGCTATGGGTTGAAGTGAAAAAAAACTCTATGGTTGGCTGCACTCAAGGTGAAAATTTCAAACTTGTAGCTTTTGACCTTCTGAAGCTATAGTGGATTGAAATGTTTAAAATATCTCACAATCTATTGACGTGTGAAGGTTGAAAGTTTCCCCAAATTAAGTCACATATTACAGTATTTGCATTTCACTCTGCCCCTTGTGAAATAACCTATTGATCTGGAAATACTGTGTATTTTATCATGTTCATACCAACACATATAATTGCTTTCTTTGATCATATTAAATGTAGTAACGCAATTGTGACCGGATCAGCGAAAACCCGACATAATTGCGCAAGCCTTATTTTAAATATAAGCCATTGATTTGCAATGGGTAAAATATTTGCGTAATCGAAAAAAATTCGTAAAATTTTTATACGCTTTGTTCCTTGTGAAGGAAGGGTCCTATGATAAAAACCTGGATATCATCTTATTCGCCTACTCGAGAGGAGTTCAAAAATCTTTGTTTCGTTGTAGTAGACTAAAGGATACGTAAGTTATGGGCGTTTGTTTACATCACGTCGAAACGATCGTACGTGATCGATTTTTCTTCATTGATTTCGTCTCTGTATGCAGTGAAGAATGGTAACAGAAGAAAAAACGTACCCAGTAATGAACTCCCCTATTCATGGCGAACACAGTGGTGTAAGTTGCAACTCTATACTGCATTGTATTTGTAAGTTACAGCCGTTTTTCTAAGTGCATGTAATTTATTTTCCCAATACTTGCTGTACAAATCGATCTTTCTGTTGTTGCTACTTTGTAGGGCTGTAACTCCAAAAGTTGTTGCCATATGAGGCTGAAACTTGGCCAGAGCATACACTTGGCTAAGTAGATTATAAATATTCAACAATAAAGAATTTGAAAAATGCGCCATTATGTCGGGTTTTCGCAGATTCGGTCACAATAATAATTATTATTGCTGTTTGCATTCATAGAAAAAAGAGTCCCTATTATCAGCAGTGTTGTTAGAAATTCGCGCCTACCTACAAATGAAGGGTATGTTTCATGAATATCTGTTACATGTACCCAGTAATAATATTATAATGTCTGTAGGGAGAGACTAGCAAGTATGATTTTATCTATTCAAATATCAGCTGATGAAAAATACAAACTACACCTTCCAGAGCCTGTGACTATGACTTTTAACATTGGAAGCGTATGTAAACATTGTAGATATATGTCTAAAATTATGCTAGGTTGTATGCAAGCATGTGTACTTTATAAATGCATGCTTTTTAATTGTGACTAGATCTGAAATAGTCCAGTGTAAATGAGGATTATTATTCTTTCTCAATAACAACCAAATGAAAGAAAGAAAGAAGGAACAACAGATTAATGTGTAGTAACAACAACTGTGTATTAAACTACACCGCTTGCAATAGAATCTTAAATTTAGGCATACCAGGTAGCTGGATATTCACAGATCTAGTCACAATTAACTATAGTACTGCTCAAATGTAATGTCGTCTCGTGAGAATGCAAGCAATTACAAAACTCCCTAAATAAAGGGCATGGCACACCCATTTCGCTCATGAGTATTTATCCCATTTTGTTTGGGAAATACCCATGAGTGAAACAGGTGCCATGCCCTTTAATAAGCGAATTTTTAAACACTCGCACTCTCGCAAGATGATGTTACATTTGAGTGATACCGTATCCTGTAATGAAAATATTAGGTCTTTGTATTATTATCTAGCCTGGAAACAAATCTCGATTTAATCCTCGTTGTGCATTTTTTGACCTATCAAAGTATGTTTATTATATTCACATCAATCTGTAATTGCATTTAAACACATTTCAACCAGTACTACCAATCAAAGTGGCAGGTTCTCAACTGATGGTATTATACAGAGTGACACAACTAATAACACATTTGTTCAGTGTTCTACTACCCACTTGACTAGTTTTGCTGTTCTGGTAGATGTGTCTGGAGTAAGTTATATGTACATGTATTAAAAATTAAATTACAGATCAAACTCATATAAGTAAATACCACAGTGCATGGGCAGATCAAAGGGGTCACCCAGGCTACATTCATAATGTAACCCAACTGACAACTTAAATATGAATGTAGCCTGGCCTACAACTGGCTAGCCAATTTAAAAGTTAAGGTCACACTTAATTATGAGAAATGATTAATATACCATGGCTAGGATTTTGCACATTCAGACAGAAGTGTTTTGTTATCCTATAATCCTTGCTATCCTACGAGTTGAAAAACATTAGGTTAAGGTGAGAAGCAGTGCCATAGCTTATTCACAAGCATTCTAGAATACAAACAACACCTACATTGATTAAAACATTAAACTCACATAACTGAAAGTTTTTATAATATCTCTAGGATTTCTCTGTTCATATTGCCAAACATAGTCAGAACGTACCGGCTGTACATCTTTAGGTTTAAGGAAGAACATCCATCCCTCCTGGAGGAAGACTGAGTGTGGCCCCAACTAGACATTGGGTGACCTGCAGTTCGAATCCTGGGGTTGGAGGGATTTTTTTCCTTACTTTGGCCTCTTTTCTGTTACACCTTTTCAGTCAGTCAGTAAGTCAAGTCATTAGGTCTTAGTCCCTGAAATTAGGTTAGGTAATCCTAAGGCTGCAGCACATGTTGCTGTCAGACCTTCAGTGCTGGTCACTGTAAAGTGCTAATAATAATTTTAAAAAAATAAAAACACGATTTAACTTTTCAGACTTGTATATGTGGTATATACAGGAGATATATTTGCATTGGCTTGAGTGATAGATTGCTATGGATAGCTACAAGCTGTATTAGCCTGCTATGTAAGTGTTACACATTAGCTGTAACATAGCGCATTCAGACTTTTGCCTGATATGCATGCCCTCAGGCCTGCAGCCCTCAAGCTGTTGGGCTTACATATAAAGCCCTCATGCCCATGTCACAACTATTACATGGTTAAGGGTAGCAGTACTCCAATATTTGATCTGATCTGACAAAACCAGCCATTTCAATTGGTATACAGCGTATAACTTGATAAAGTATAATTAATTTTGTCTTATGAACAACTTTAAGCTTTGTCAGTATAAAGCTATTGAATAGCAAAATAGTAATGTGAAAAAGTCCTTGTAGATTCATCAGAGGTATGAGATGTTAACTTGGATATCTAGGGCCATTGACATGGTGGGTGGGAAACTGCCTTGGGCCCCACAGGTGCCTCAAGGGGGAATCATACAGTAGTGGTTGCTCCATAGCTACAATAAAACAAATGTAAAACTGTATATTTTCCCTGTAGACTCAAAAATACAGGAAGCCTCAGTAAGAGATGCCATCTATAGCCAGCAAGCTCAATAATATCCATGGCTATAATATGCAGACTGCAAATGATTGCACATAATATATCTTATAAGGTGCTTATAACAGACACACTTTTACCTACGTACGTAGATCGAGATACTCTAGTAGAACAGTCACCCTATTACAGCAGTTAGGCATATGTTCAGTTATAGTAACTGTTAATCATTCTGGCATGGTGTATAAAAATTTCCTAGGTGATATGTATTTGGCAGAAAGCTTATATTATTTATATATATATATATATATATATATATATATAACTTCAAGCTCGAGATACCCTAACACAGCAGTCACCCTAATGCAACAGTCAGATAAACATTATAATTATACTGTGATAAATTAAAATCATTCAATCTCAGATGGTCTAATTTTCAAAACTTCCCCAGGAGGGGGGCATACCCCCAGATTCCCCTTGCTTGGCATGTTTTTCATGCTAGCATATTTGGTCTGGGATCTTTTCTGCATTCTTCATAGTTTAATACATGTTTCTGACTCACTGTATTCACAGGCCTAGCCTTCTCACGTGTCCCTAGTGGAATAGCACTTAATATAGTTAGTAGCTAGTTTGCTTTTAGTTGTAGTCTATACAGTAGCTGCAAAAGAATGTACCATATTTACGAGGTTAAATCCCATGGCTTATTGTCAAATATGAACGTGGCCCTTCTAGGGCAGCCTCTAATCAAGGCAGCATTTATAACATAAACCAGCTCTTAAGTGCAGTGGCTATTTGGTATATAACTAAAAACTTTGAAGAGCATGTACTTACTTACATTGTTATTTAATAGCTCTATACATTGCAGCACAATGCACAACTTCATGTTTCTAATCCAAAGAACTCCTTAAAACAGTCAAATATTACAGACTCAAATAATAGTACAATATCTATCCAAGGGTGCCATTTATGCTACTGTCTCCAAAAATCATGTAAAAACTGTGGAACAACAAGTCTTCAATAGAGAAATGCAGCATCTATGTTAATTAAATTATTATCAAACGAACATCGGTATGCATATAACACATAAGCACACATTCTAGTACACTAAATACTGTAAATGTATGATAAACAATATGTAGGCTTAAGTCTATTATGCTCCAAAATCTTCCTATTATTCTTTCTGGCACTTCTTTTTTATTCACCTATTATGCTCAAATTTATTCCTGAGTCTACCTATTATTCTCAAATTATTCCCAAATAATATGTGTGCCAAATTAGTATTTTTGTTAGGGTTTATAAACAAGTGACTTGCTCTATCAAGCCCAAGAAGCCGGCGTGCCACACCGTGAGTATATTTACAGGAAGAAAGTAAATGCGATTTTCACACCTTTGTAGCTCTGTGATTCCTTATCCGATTGAAACCAAAGTTGCTACAGAAGTGCCGGCTAGGTAGGGGAGTCCACATTCCAAATTTGAAGAAAATCGCTCCATCCATTTCCGAGATACGAGCGGCCAAAATCTGGGTTTTTTTTCTTCGTTTTTTTCTTCTACTTCTTTTCGCACACTTTGCAAAATCCGCCATAAAACACGAATTCGTGCTCCAATCTGGCTGCAATTTGGCACACGTAAAGGGCTCATTAAGGCGAATCGCAGTACCAAGTTTGGTAGGAATTCGATAAACGTTCACGGAGTTATGACCGATTATTTGCGTAAAATAAGGTCGAAGGTCTGTCACGCCCACAGGGTAAACCGCTTGAAGGAATGAGCTGAAAATTGCTATGTAGATGGAGTAACTATCGTAGGAGTGCCTTTTTGTGGTTTGAAAGGAATCTAGTTAAAGGCCATCGCGATATGCCACAAAACCCAACCTGTGCCACAATTACGCGATCAATTTTTACGATTAAAAAACTATTAGTTTTCATGCCTACTAAGCAAACCTCTTAGAGCAGTGAGCTGAAAATCGGTGTATAGCTGGAATAATCTTCATAGAAAGTCCTTGCAGTAGTACAGAAGAATCAGATTACAAACCACTGAGTTATGATTCCAAAGCCAACTACGTGTAACATATGCGAGATCGAGATACTCTAATAGAACAGTCACCCTAATAGAGCATTCAGCTAGTTTATTTACTCCATTATAGAATTCTATTACATTGCAAGTTATTCTGTAGGGAGTTCAGCTGCAAACAGTTAATCTTATAGACAGTTCAGCAAGAAGCAAGTCACCCTATAGAGAGTTCAGCTACAGATATATCGCTGTAATCATTCAGAAGAATCAGAACATTACAAGTCACACTGAAGAGAGTTCAGCTATAAACAAGTCATGCACCCTGTGGAGAGTTCGGCTATACTCTCTAGAGAGTTCAGCTACAAACAAGTCACTGTGGAGAGAGTTCAGCTACAAAGAAACTACCCTGTAGAGAGTTTATCTATACAAACAAGTTAACCTATAGAGACCAGCTGCAAACAAGTAACCCTGTAGAGATTTCAGCTACAGACAAGTCACTTTATAGTTTATACAATGTTCAGCTACAAGTAAGTCACTCTGTAGAGAATTCAGCTACATACAAGTCTCTCTGTAGAGAATTTTTACAACAAACAAGTCAAAGTGTAAAGAGTTCAGCAACCAAAAAGCCACCCGCGGGGCACCTGTAAAGAGTTCAGCTATGCAAACAAGTTACTCTGTAGAGAGAACAGCTAGAAACAAGAGAGAGCTCAGTTAGAAGATATTTCCCTGTAGAGATCTCAGCTGCAAAGAAATCCTGTAGAGAGATCAACTACAAACAAATCACTCTGTACAAAGTTCAGGTACAAACAAATCACCCTATATAGAGTTCAACTACAAAAAAAAACACTCAGTAGAGAGTTCAGCTACAAAGTAACCATCCTGTAGAGAGTTCAGCTACAAACAAGTTACCCTACAGTGAGATCAGTTTGAAACAAGAGATTTCAGCTACAAACAAATCACCCTGTAAAGAGTTCAGCTATGAACAGATCACCCTGTGGAGAGTTCTGCTATACAAGTCACCCTGTATAGAGATCAACTAGTAGAAGTCAACGTCTAGAGAGATCAGCTAGAAGCAAGTCACCTTGTAGAGAGTTCAGCTACAAAGAAACCATCCTGTAGTGAGTTCAGCTACAAACAAATTACCCTGTAGAGAGATCAGCTACAAACAAAACACCTTGCAGTGAGTTCAGCTACAAACAAATCAACCTGTAGAGATTTCAGTTACAAAAAATCACCCACTGTAGAGAAATCAGCTACAACCAAATCACCCTGTAGAGAGATCAGCTACAAACAATCACCCTGTAGAGAGATCAGCTACAAACAAATCACCCTGTAGAGAGTTCAGCTACAAACAAATCAACCTGTAGAGGGATCAGCTATATAGACACTAGACACAATATTATAGGGAATTCGGTTACAAGCAAATCGCCCTGTAGAGAGTTCAGCTACAAACACATCACCCTGTAGAGAGATCAGCTACAAACAAATCACCTTGCAGTGAGTTCAGCTACAAACAAATTACCCTGTAGAGAGATCGGCTACAAACAAAACACCTTGAAGAGACTTCAGCTACAAACAAATCAACCTGTAGAGATTTCAGTTACAAACAAATCACCCACTGTAGAGAGAGCAGCTACAACCTAAATCACCCTGTAGAGAGATCAGCTACAAACAAATCACCCTGTAGAGAGTTCAGCTACAAAAAAAAATCACCCTGTAGAGAGATCAACTAGAAACACATCACCCTGTAGAGAGTTCAGCTACAAACAAATCACCTTGTAGAGAGTTAAGCTACAAACAAATTACCCTGTAGAGAAATCAGCTACAAACAAATCACCTTGTAGAGAGTTCACTTACAAACAAATCTACCCGTAGAGATATCAGTTACAAACAAAAAAAGCCCTGTAGCAAGATCAGATCACCCTGTAGAGAGTTCAGCTACAAACAAATCACCCTGTAGAAAGTTCAGGTATAAAAAAATCACCCTATAGATAGTTTTGATACAAACAAATCACCCTGTAGAGCGTTCAGCAAGATAAACGTCACCCTGCAGAGACATCAGGTTACCCTATAGAGAGGTCAGCTAGAAGAAGTCACCTTGTAGAGAGTTCAGCAACAAAGAACCCACTCTGTAGAGAGTTCAACTAGAAACTAGTTACCCTATACAGAGAGTTACCCTATACAGAGATCAGCTATATGTAGAAACAAGTCATGCTGTAGAGAATTCAGCTACAAACAAATCACCCTGTAGAGATTTCAGCTACAAACAGATCATCATCCTGTAGATAGTTCAGCTATAGATACAAGTCACCCTGTAGTAGGAGAAGTCACCTTGTAGAGAGATCAGCTAGAAACAAGTCACCTTGTAGAGACCAGCTACAAAGAAACCATCCTGTAGAGAGTTCAGCTACAAACAAATCACCCTGCATAGAGTTCAGCTGCAAATAAATTACCCTTTAGAGAGTTCAGCTAGAGTGTTCAGCTAGATAAAAGTCATCCTACAGAGAGATCAGGTCACCCTATAGAGAGATCAGCTAGAAGAAGTGATCTTGTAGAGAGTTCAGCTACAAAGAACCCAGAGTTCAGCTAGAAATCAGTTATCCTATAGAGAGATCAGCTAGAAACAAGTCACCCTGTAGGGATTTCAGTTACAAACAGATCATCCTGTAGAGAGTCAGCTAGAAACAAGTCACCTTGTAGAGAGTTCAGTGACAAAGAAACTATCCTGTAGAGAGTTCTTCTACAAGCAAATCGCCCTGTAGAGAGTTCAGATGCAAACAAATCACCCTGTAGAGAGTGCGGCTACAAACAAATCAACCTGTAGAAAGTTTAACTACATTTCAATTCCCTTAGTAGAAAGATCAGCTGCGAACAAGTTATCCAGTAGGGAATAATAGACATGTAATAAATATATTTATATAATTACTGATAAAATCAAAAACAGTTGAAGTATTAAAAATCTGCTCTGTCTTTTTATTCTTCCTGTGGTAAAGAAAAAGGATAGGTTAAAAAAGCCCCAAAGCTGGCCGATACAAATACAAAAAGAAGTGATATCTAATCAAAAACAGCCAAGCTGTAAAAAAAGGTGCGGCCCCTAAAAAGGCCATGGTGAAAAAAGATGTGAAATCCAAGGTGGTGGCCAAGAAATGGCTGTGATGGTAGGTTAATGGTAAAAATTTTAGTAACGACATTTCAGGTGAATTACTGTGCCGCTTGGTCTTGGCACAAAATTCACCTGAATTGTTGTTATTAAAATTTTTACCATTAACCTACCATCACAGCCGTTTCTTGGCCGCCACCTTGGATTTCACATCTTTTTTCACCATGGCCTTTTTAGGGGCCGCACCTTTTTTACAGCTTGGCTGTTTTTTGATTAGATTAGAATTATGGACTCGAAGTTGACTGCTCTATTAGAGTAAGTGACTGTTTTCACCATTTTTATGCTTGCACTGTTTTGGTAGTAAATCTAAAAGATTTTTACACTGCACCACAACAAAAACTTATAATTTTGTACCAATTATTCTTAGAAATCATCTGATTATTCCGGAATATTCCCCAATGCTTTTCAGTACCTATTATTCCCGAAATTATGCCGGCATAATAGACGCATGCTTAACAATATGCATGCAACCACAATTTTCTGTGATAAAATCAATAATTATGATGAGAATAAAATTTGACAGTTTTTCAAAATAGTTACAGACTTTGCACTTATGCAGTGTATAATTCACTTGTTGATCCACTTGTTTATAGATCATACAAAATTATCTGACATCCTATTTAATACACTGTACATATGTGACCAGGTTTTACAAAACCGATCCAAATCACACATCAGGCAAAATCAAACTAACACTACCAGTGGATAGCTAAACTATCGCACTAGTAGTATTGACCCTCAGTACTACTCAAACTACTCGAGGATGGTTTTAATAGACGTCTTTTCTGCATGTTGTGGAGTGCTCAAATGGCGGTTTCTGGCCTTTTGCAGGACCTGGCTTGGCAAGAATCAGTGGTTTACTGATGGACAGCATGATAGGCCAGACATCTTTTCTGTTGATTTTGCTACATATAAGCCACTAAGGAGCCAGCACAGCTAGGCATAAGGCTATTATGCTCCAAAAATTGAGCATTATGCTTTTGAGCAGTGCTCAAAAAATCACCTATTATGCTTTTGAGAATTGCCCATTATTCCCAAAATTATGCCACCATAATTGGCCCATAATGCCAGTATCAGGCCACTTTCATTGATGTTTGGGCTTCAAATAGTCTTGAATTCTTTAGGTGGTTGCTGTATTAGAGTATTTCATTTCAATGTGACTGCTTTATTAGAGTAAATAATATTCAGTGACTGTTCTATTAGAGTATCTCGATCTTTTTTAACGGAACTATGCAATCTGCAGATTTTCCTACTGTTAAAGCTTTATATCACCTCAAAATGCTAGCATAATTCCTGATTCTCACACATACCTATTATTCCCGAAATTATGCCGGCATAATCGCCACATCCCTAAGCACAGCCCTATAATCTTGTGTCTGGACTCCAGTCGTGGTCTGCCTCCATTTTAAAGTCTATCTCTTGTCAACCCCGCCACCCCCTACATTCCACCCCTTTGTGAGCACTTGTGATACTACTTCGCTCTTCCAACTGCTCAGATTTTCTATCTTATTTGGCAGGTAACTCTACAAGCAGCTATAAGCACTGGAAGTGGTCTGAAAGATAATAAATTGATGCATCTTTTGTGTAAATTTAATACATGTGCTTGCTATCCTTGGCAAGTTATGCAGACTTGAATTCTTTAAAACCATTTATCTCGAAACTTCTGATGTGTGATTTGGATCATTTTTCCAAAATCCAGTCATACATATTTACCTATATTCCTCAACTAAAAAATGTTGACAAAAGATGAGTAGCACTGCAATTACAGTGGTCCCTCTATTATCTAAACTCATTAGGCCCTGAGTATGCTCAGATAATCAAAAAGTTTGGACAATAGATGTTATATTACAGAGTCATGTTCAATTATGCTCTAATATTGTAGAACACACAATTTAGACAAAATACTCTAATAGAACAGTCACCTCCACAGCTTGGATAACAGAATGTTCAGATAATCAATGGATGAATAATGGAGGGACCACTGTAGTTTTCATTGTTATGCTATTAAAATTGCAATACTAAGTGTTCAAAATCCAACTTAGTGATTCTATGTAGCAGAAGAATAGAGTTGCATATTTCATAGATGGAGCATAGGAAAGGTGCAGACTATCTGCTGGAAAGGAGATACAACATGTCAAGCAGGTTATATCATTTTATCTGATAAACTCTATTGCAACAGTTACCTTATCATACGTATTTGTGATACAGAGCACTACTCAGCATTGTGGATATGACAAATTTACATGTATAGACTATAGACTTGTACCAAACCAAACTCTTATAGAATGAGACCTTGTATGATAAAAACTCAGTATATATATACAAACACATGCACACATATAATATATATATAGAGAGAGAGAGAGATTCTCTTGTGTTGAATCCATTTTTTTACAGAAAAATTCTGAGTCTAAAGCACTGACAATAATCAGCTATATTGGATGTGGTGTATCCATAGTTTGCCTCATGGTTGCAGCAGTCATGTTCATTTCTCTAAGGTACTATTAAGTTCATTTTGACAAATATTAACTTTTTATTCCAAAGGAAAACGGTCTACAATTTGGAGCAACATTTCATTCACACTAACCTCTCTATTGCTTTGCTGCTGGGACTGATAATTTTTGTCAGTGGCATTGAAACTGCTAGTGATTATAGGGTAAGATAATTTGCTTGTCCTCTGCAGAATACATCTACATGTATATTTGTTTGCATTATTTCTGGTAAAAGAATGTTCATGGGAAGTGTTTGCACTGAGCAAAGTAATTTTGTGCAAATGGAAAGTTTTGATAATACTAGTTGCTGCAGGTCAGTATAAATGTTTTCATAATGGTATACTCCTACAGGTGGAATCATGCAGTATGGTAGTATTGGGTTCCCTTTGAAAATGAAAGTGCCCACCAAAATGATGATATTAAAAAATCATAGAAATGTCATACATGATAGAAAGAAACAACTGGAAGAGACTTAGTGCATCTCTTATCAAATCCAGCATTAAAAACTAAACACTTATAGAAGGCAAATATTGATTTTTTTAAAAGCATTGTTAAAACCCAAAAAATTTTTTTTTGTTCTGCCTGCCTTCCAGCCTGACCACAGTCACAGGGCTAAACACCACACAGCCACCATTTTATGTCACTATAACAATCTCATAGTATGGCATGTGCCTTTTCTGGTTCGAACGAATGTGTACTTTGCCTTTCCTTTTTTTGTAGGAAAAATAGACAAAAGCCAGCATAGCTATGCAATTACAAAGGGAAATGATTGCAGTATAATATCATTGATATCACATCTTCTCAATTGCATGAATCCTAATTTGGTATTATAGCCTATTTTATTTGACGATATTTTTTGTAGTACTCTAATAGAGCACACTTTTCTGAATACTTGTAATACAATGTTCTAGAGTTTCCATGGATAGATCTCTGAAATAATATTCTGGTGTAGTACACTAGAACTTCTGCTTATGAGATCTATACCAAAACAGCCAAGCTGTAAAAAAAGAGTGCGGCCCCCAAAAAGGCCAAGGTGAAATAAGATGAGAAATCCAAGGTGGCGGCCAAGAAATGGCTGTGATGGTAGGTTAATGGCAAAACTTTTAATTACGAGAATTCAGGTGAATTTGCGTTGCCTCCTCCACTAGGATTCGGCACCAAATTCACATGAATTGTCGTAATTAAAATTTTTTCCATTAACCTACCATCACAGCCATTTCTTGGCTGCCACCTTGGATTTCACATCTTTTTTCACCTTGGCCTTTTTGGGGGCCAACCTCTTTTTTTACAGCTTGGCTGTTTTGGTTTAGATATCACTTCTTTTTGTATTGCAAGCCACAAAACTGGCCATATGGCTTTGATGCTTCCTTTTAACTTGTTTCTTTTCTTTATTGCAGGAATTGTGGAACAAAGGAGTGTGTATAGCTTTTGTCTGATGAAATATTTAACAATGAATGATGATTATCACATACTGTAGTTAATAAGGTGATTTCTTACATAACTGAACTATAGCTGAAACTCTCATTGTTTGTAGCTGAACTCTTTTCAGGATGAATTATTTCTTGCTGAATTCTAGCTGAACTCTCTACAGGGTGATTTGTTTGCAGCTGAACTCTCTACTTGGTGGTTTCTTTGTAGCTGAACTCTCTACAAGGTGACTTGTTCTAGCTGAACTCTCTACAGGGTGGCTGAACTCTCTACAGGGTGATTTTTTTGCAACTGAACTCTCTGCAAGATGATTTGTTACTAGCTGATCTCAATGTAACTTGATTGTAGCTGAACTCTCTACAGGATGGTTTCTTTGTAGCTGATCTCTCTACAGGGTGACTTGTTTCTAGCTGAACTCTCTATAATGTCATCTGTTTGTAATTGAACTCTCTACAGGATGATTTCTTTGTAGCTGATCTCTCTACAGGGTGACTTGTTTCTAGCTGATCTCTCTACAGGGTGACTTGATTCTAGCTTATCTCTCTACACGGTGACTTGTTTCTAGCTGAACTCTCTATAAGGTTATCTGTTTGTAATTGAACTCTCTACAGGATGGTTTCTTTGTAGCTGATCACTCTACAGGGTGACTTATTTCTAGCTGATCTCTCTACAGGGTGACTTGTTTCTAGCTGATCTCTGTATGACTTGTTTCTAGCTGATCTCTCTACACGGTGACTTGTTTCTAGCTGAGCTCTCTATAGGGTTATCTGTTTGTAATTGAACTCTCTACAGGATGTATGGTTTCTTTGTAGCTGATCTCTCTACAGGGTGACTTGTTTCTAGCTGATCTCTGTACAGGATGAACTTGTTTCTGGCTGAACTCTCTACAGATGATTTGTTTGCAGCTGAACTCTCTACATGGTGGTTTCTTTGTAGCTGAACTCTCTACAAGGTGATTTCTTCTAGCTGATCTCTCTACAGGGTGATTTGTTCGCAGCTGGACTCTCTACAGGGTTATTTGTTTGCAGCTGAGCTCTTTATATGATGGTTTTTTTGTAGCTGAACTCTCTACAAGGTAACGTCTTCTAGCTGATCTCTCTACACTGTGACTTGTTTCTAGCTGAACTTTTATCTGTTTGTTATTGAACTCTCTACAGGATGGTTCCTTTGTAGCTGATCACTCTACAGGGTGACTTGTTTCTAGCTGATCTCTCTACAGGGTGACTTGTTTCTAGCTGATCTCTCTGCACGGTGACTTGTTTCTAGCTGAACTCTCTATAGGGGTATCTGTTTGTAATTGAACTCTCTACAGGATGGTTTCTTTGTAGCTGATCTCTCTATTGGTTGACTTGTTTCTAGCTGAACTCTCTAGGGTTATCTGTTTGTAATTGAACTCTCTACAGGATGGTTTCTTTGTAGCTGATCTCTCTACAGGGTGACTTACTTCTAGCTGATCTCTCTACAGGGTGAACTTGTTTCTGGCTGAACTCTCTACAGATGATTTGTTTGTAGCCGAACTCTCTACATGGTGGTTTCTTTGTAGCTGAACTCTCTACAGGGTGGCTGAACTGTCTGCAGGATGATTTTTTTGCAACTGAACTCTCTGCAAGATGGTTTGTTTCTAGCTGATCTCTCTATAGTGTAACTTGATTGTAGCTGAACTCTCTACAGGATGGTTTCTTTATAGCTGATCTCTCTACAGGGTGACTTGTTTCTAGCTGATCTCTGGATGACTTGTTTCTAGCTGATCTCTCTGCATGGTGACTTGTTTCTAGCTGATCTCTGGATGACTTGTTTCTAGCTGATCTCTCTACACGGTGACTTGTTCCTAGCTGAACTCACTATAGGGTTATCTGTTTGTAATTGAACTCTCTACAGGATGGTTTCTTTGTAGCTGATCTCTCTACATGGTGACTTGTTTCTAGCTGATCTCTCTACACGGTGACTTGTTCCTAGCTGAACTCACTATAGGGTTATCTGTTTGTAATTGAACTCTCTACAGGATGGTTTCTTTGTAGCTGATCTCTCTACACGGTGACTTGTTCCTAGCTGAACTCACTATAGGGTTATCTGTTTGTAATTGAACTCTCTACAGGATGGTTTCTTTGTAGCTGATCTCTCTACACGGTGACTTGTTTCTAGCTGATCTATGGATGACTTGTTTCTAGCTGATCTCTCTACACGGTGACTTGTTCCTAGCTGAACTCACTATAGGGTTATCTGTTTGTAATTGTACTCTCTACAGGATGGTTTCTTTGTAGCTGATCTCTCTACAGGGTGACTTGTTTCTAGCTGATCTCTCTACAGAGTGAACTTGTTTCTGGCTGAACTCTCTACAGATGATTTGTTTGCAGCTGAACTTTCTACAGATGATTTGTTTGCAGCTGAACTCTGTACATGGTGGTTTCTTTGTAGCTGAACTCTCTACAAGGTGATTTCTTCTAGCTGATCCCTCTACAGAGTGATCTGTTCGTAGCTGGACTCTCTACAGGGTGATTTGTTTGCAGCTGAGCTCTTTATATGATGGTTTTTTTGTAGCTGAACTCTCTACAAGGTAACTTCTTCTAGCTGATCTCTCTACAGGGTGATTTGTTTGTAGCTGAACTATCTGCAGGGTGATTTATTTGTAGTTGAACTCTCTACAAGGTGATCCTTCTAGCTGATATCTCTACAGGATGATTTTTTCTAACTGAACTCTCTATAGGGTGATCTGTTCTTAGCTGAACTCTCTACAGGGTGATTTGTTTGCAGCTGAACTCTCTACATGGTGATTTCTTTATAACTGAACTCTCTATAAGGTGATGTCTTGTAGCTGATCTCTCTATGGAGTTATAACTTTCTCTATAGAGTTATAACATGTTTGTATAGCTGAACTCTTTACAGAGTGTTTTTTTTGATTGGTTGCTGAACTCTCCAGCTACACGGTGACTTGTTTGTACTACAGAGTAACTTGGTTGTAGCTAAACTCTCTACAGAGTGACTTACTTGTAGCTGAACATTGTATAAAGTAACTTGTTTGTAGCTGAACTAGATGAACTCTCTACTGGGTAGCTTTTTTGTAGCTGAACCCTCTACGCAGTGACTTGTTTGTAGCTGAATTCTCTACAGGATGACTTGTTTATAACTGAATTCTCTTCAGTGTGACTTATAATGTTTTGAATCTCTACAGCGATATATTTGTAGCTGAACTCTCTACAGGGTGACTTGCTTGTATTATTATCAATGTACCACAGACCTGGAAGGACAAGTACAAAAGGTGTAAGCCTGTACAAGGTACTGTCCAAAATACAAAAATAACTACAAAATACAACATTACGAAACAAAGACAACATTACACAACAAAATACCAATACACGAAACCAATACAACATTAACAATAAATTACTTAGAAAATGCCACAGAAGTGTTTATATGCAGCATGGCGAAAGGCAGTACGGGTTGCAATTCCCAAGATATCAATAGGCACTTGATTCCAGACAAAACATACCCGTACAAAGTAAGAATACCTCCTAGCATTAATTGTTGACAGGGGTGGTACAAGAGAAAGAGAATGACTATGTGTAGCCAACGTGTTGTAAGTACAGTACTTCAGAAAAGGAATGGAACCATTGTGACGAATGTCCTGAAGAGTACAAACTGATAAATATTCACGTCTGGAACACAAGGGAGGTAAATGCAACTTTTGATAACAGGTTTCATGGGGAAGAGACCAAGAACATGTGGTTGGGTTCCAACGACTACCACAAGCCCACCGTGCAGCACGTCTCTGGACAGCCTCCAACAAATTCACACCTTTAGCAGTATGTGGTGACCACACTACACAAGCATACTCCAACAGTGGCCTTACTATAGCCTTGTATGCTCTACATCTAGCCTCCGAATCACACCCAAACATGGTACGTCTTAAAACATTCCAAACCCTAGTAGCCTTAGTAGCAACAGCCTGACATTGAGTAGACCATTGTAATTTGCTATTAATTTGAATCCCCAGATACTTCACAAGATTAGTCCATTGTAGTGGTTGATCTCCAATGAAATAAGTAAAAGTAATAGGCTTCCTTTTGTTGGTAATAGATAAAGCTTCACACTTAAGAGGATTCAAATTAAGCTGCCACAGTTTAGACCATGAGACTATAGCAGAAAGATCCTTCTGTAATAGCTGGCAATCTTTCACTGATTTCACACTAAAATAAAGGAGTACATCATCGGCGAACAGCTTTAATTTGCACACATTAGGTATTGAAGACAGCTCATCTATGTAAAGTAAAAACAACAGATGGTAGTGAATTGTCTATAAGATTAACTGTTGTAGCTGAACTCCCTACAGAATAACTTGCAATGTAATATAATTCTATAATGGACTAAGTTATAAACGTAGCTGAATGCTCTATTAGGGTGACTGTTCTATTAGAGTATGTCGATCTCGCATATGCTACACGTAGGTGGCTTTGGAATCATAACTCTGTGGTATGTACTCCGATTCTTCTGTACTACTGCAAGGACTTTCTATGATAGTTATTCCAGCTACACACCGATTTTCAGCTCATTTCTCTAAGCGGTTTGCCTGGTAGGCGTGAAAACTAATAGTTTTTTATTCATAAAAATCGATCGCATAATTGTGACACAGGTTGGAGTTTGTGTCATATCTCGATGGTCCTTAACTGGATTCCTTTCAAACCACAAAAAGGTACTCCTACGATAGTTATTCCATCTACATAGCAATTTTCAGCTCATTCCTTCAAGCGGTTTACCCTGTGGGCGTGACAGACCTTCGACCTTATTTTACGCAAATAATCAGTAATAACTCCGTGAATGTTCATCGGATTCTTACCAAACTTGGTACTGAGCTTCGCCTTAATGAGCCCTTCAAGTGTGCCAAGTGTTAGCCCGATTGGAGCACGCATTTGTGTTTTATGGCGGATTTTGCGAAGTGTGCAAAAAGAAGAAAAAAAACGAAGAAAACCAACCCAAACTTTGGCCGCTCGTATTTCGGAAATGGCTGGAGCGATTTTCTTCAAATTTGGAATGTGGACTCCCCTACCTAGTCGGCACTTCTGTAGCAACTTTGGTTTCAATCAGATAAGGAATCATGCAGCTCCAAAGGTGTGAATATTGCGTTTACTTTCTCCCTGTTAATATACTCACGGTGTGGCGCGCCGGCTTCTTGGGCCGCATGACACACTACCGTGTGTCTTGATATAAATTAAGTGAGGTGAGCAAATGACAGCAGTGACAAAGTGGTAAAGGGTTTCAGCATCTATTTGTGAAGAACCCTGGTTCAAACACTGAAAAAGCATTTTTGTGCACATTTTTTTTTACTTCTCGGTTACTGTTCTATTCAACCATGCTTGCATGTTTGGTTTTTGCTTGATATCCCCTTAGTTAATACTCTCAGTACTTCTAAAGTACAAAAGGTTTGTGTAACGATGTTCAGCCTATCTGCATACCAAGTTTTTCTATCAGTAGTTTATCTTGCAGGAGTGACAAAAATTGCACTTGCAATTTTTTGCCACTTTTACCAATCTGTCCACATATTGGAAGATAAGTGTGCAATAATATATTTTATGAACCAAATTTGAAAAGGCTTGCTCAAGGTATAGAAGTTTTTGTACAGTAGGTGGTGTGAAAAGAAACTTAATGTGGAAGAGGATGAAGAAAAATGCGAGGAAAATAGAATGAATTTTGAAGGAGTGTATCTCAAAGATGGCTGGACCGATTTAGCTCAAATTTAGTATGGAAGATGTCCCACCCTGAGGGATGTTGCACAGAAAATACAAGCTATTGTCTGTTCATTAGCTGAGGTAAGAATCACAATTACTTGATTCCTCTAAAGTACACACTTGCCTGTCACACACCAGGCACTACTGGAGATTTTGTCCATGAAAATCCAATCAAAAAAATGTTCACCCTGTGAAAAGTAAAGTATTCATTGGTGGCATCAATGAAATTTTATTTTCATAGCATTTTCATAGGAAATTTTAATAAAAACCCAATGAAAAATTACCAATGAAAATTCCATGAAAAGCAATTTCAAAGTATTTTCAGTGGTAATTTTTGATTGGGTTTTCATTAAATTTTCCTATGAAAATGCTATGAAAATAAAATTTCATTGATGCCACCCAATGAATACTTCACTTTTCACAGGGTGAACATTTTTTTTCATTGGATTTTCATGGACAAAATCTCCAGTAGTGAGGGGCTTTCCTTAGCCTGATTACATGGTCATCTTCTTCTTCATGCAAGGAAACCATACCAAGACTCCTGATTTGCACTATGCCATGGTGACAATAAAAATATTATAAACCTAAAATATTGAACAGGTCCAATAGCTGGATCTTACCACTTGTATTTTTGATGGTGAGACTTTGACCCTAATAAACACATCACTACAGTTACATTAAGCATAATTCACTGTCTGTATGAAGATAAGATTTTGAGGTGACCTAGCATTGGTCGCCCTTGAATTTATCTTACCTTCATACAGCTATAGTGTCCTTGACGGTTGAGTTATGATGGATTACTGCCATACAAATAGCAAAAAAATGTTTGTATAGCTGCTGTACAAATAGTCACTCTATAATATTCTGCATTGATATTTTCCTTAGAAGAAACCACAAGTCATTGAAATATGCTACTGTAAAAGGTAGTATAACAGTAGCTACTTGTAAAACGATTGGATTGCTCCTGAAAACAGAGCACCCTTAATCAAAAAGAGCATGGTAACCATGCACTGTAAAAATTTAGTCGTGAATTGCTCTGCCACAATACTCACTACTTTTAAGTAGTGACGTTCACTACTTTTTGTAGTGAACGTCACTACATTTTGTAGTGAACGTCACTACTTGGTGGTCAATGTAGTGACGTTCACTACAAAATTAGTAGTGAACGTCACTACACAAAAATAGTGAGTATTGTGGCAGACATTAGTAGTGACGTTTACTACATTTAGTAGTGACGTTCACTAGTTTGTTTTTACTGTGTGCCCTTGAATGATCAGAGCACGGTGACTACATCCTTAAGCTATCAGAACATAGTGACCACACTCATTACAGGTTTTTGCAATTGAATTCGTCGCCTTTGCGATTGAATTCGTCCCGTTTGCAATTAAATTCATCAGTTTTGCAATTGAATTCGTCCCGTTTGCAATTGAATTCGTCGGTTTTGCAATTGAATTCGTCCTGTTTGCAATTGAATTTGTCGGTTTTGCAGTTGAATTAGTCGGTTTTGCAATAGACTTTGTCGCGTTTGCATTACAATTCGTCATCAGATGAGGTACGACACGAATTAAGCGCTATTGAAAAGAATTCGAAGTGATTATTATTATCAAGACACACGGTAGTGTGTCGTGCGGCCCAAGAAGCCGGCGCGTAACACCCGTGAGTATATTGACAGGAAGAAAGAAAATGCAATATTCGCACCTCCGTAGCTCTGTGCTTCCTTGATGAAACAAGACGATTTTTGCTGTGGACATGCCCTCTAACTGCAGCACTCCACATTCCAAATTTGAGCGAAATCGCTTTGCGCGTTCCCGAGATATGCGACCTCAAAAATTGGCTCAGTTTCTTCGTTTTTTTTTCTTATTTTTCTTTTTCTTGTCGCACACTTACAAAAACTGCTATAAAACTCGAACGCCATATCCGATAGCCTTGAAATTTGGCACACAGAAGGGGGGTATAAAGGCGCATCTCGGTACCAACTTTAGCTGGAATACGATAAACAGGCAAAGAGTTATGAGCGATTATTCACGAAAAATAACACCAATATGTTGTCACGCCTACAGGGTAAACCGCGTATAGGAAGAAACTGAAAATCGGTGGGTGAATAGGTAAACTATTGAACCTCAAACCTTTTGTGGTTTGAAAGAAATCGAGCTAAAAACCAGGAAGATACCACGAAAAAACCAACAGTGTGTAACAATTATGCAATCGAGATCAGCTAATAAAAAACGACTGCTTGCCACGCCTACCAGATAAACCGCTTGGGGTAATGCTTTGAAAATCGTTGTACAGATGGAGTAATCATCTTAAAAGGCTCATCAATGGTGTAGAAGAATCAGACTTAAAACCACGGAGTTATAACACAAAATCCAACTTGGTGCAGCAAGTGCGAGATCGAGATACTCTAATAGAGCAGTCATCCTAATAGAGCAGTCACCCTGAAGAGAATTCAAGAGATCAGCTAGAAATAAGAAACCTGCATAGAGATCAGCTAGAAGAAGTTACCTTGTAGGGAGTTCATGCAACTATGGAAAGAGATAGTTCAGCTAGAAAAAATCACCTTGTAGAGTTCAGCTACAAACAAATCGCCCTGTGGAGAGATCAATAGAAGAAGTTACCTTGCAGAGAGTTCAGCTACAAAGAAACCATCATGTAGAGAGTTCAGCTACAAACAAATCTCCCTGTAGAGAGATTAGCTAGAAGAAGTTACCTTGTAGAGAGTTCAGCTACAAAGAATCCATCATGTAGAGAGTTCAGCTACAAACAAATCTCCCTGTAGAGAGATCAGCTAGAAGAAGTTACCTTGTAGAGAATTCAGCTTCAAATAAATCACCCTGTAGAAAGATCAGCTAGAAGAGGTCACCTTGTAGAGAGTTCAGTTACAAAAAAACCACCATGTAGAGAGCTCAGCTACAAACTAGTGACCTTGTAGAGACATCAGCTAGAAGAAGTTACCTTGTAGAGAGTTCAGCTACAAAGAAACCATTCTTTAAAGAGCTCAGCTGCAAACAAATCACCTGTAAAGAATTCAGCTACAAATAAATCACCCTGTAGAAAGATGAGCTAGAAAAAGTTACCTTGTAGAGAGTTCAGTTACAAAGAAACCATCATGTAGAGAATTCAGCTACAAACTAGTGACTCTGTAGAGACATCAGCTAGAAGAAGTTACCTTGAGAGAGTTCAGCTACAAAGAAACCATTATTTATTTAAAGAGCTCAGCTGCAAACAAATCACCTATACAGAATTCAGCTACAAACAAATCACCATGTAGAGAGATCAGCTAGAAGAAGTTAACTTGTAGAGAGTTCAGCTACAAAGAAACCATCATTTAGAGAGTTCAGCTCCAAACAAATCACCTGTAGAGAGTTCAGCTACTAACAAATCACCCTGTAGAGAGATCAGCTAGAAGAAGTTACCTTGTAGATCGTTCAGCTACAAAGAAACCACCATGTAGAGAGTTTAGCTGCAAAGAAATCACCCTGTATAAAATTCTGCCACAAACAAATTGCCCTGTAGAAAGATCAGTTAGAAGTTACCTTGTAGAGAGTTCAGCTACAAAGAAACCATTTTGTAAAGAGCTCAGCTGCAAACAAATCACCTGTACAGAATTCAGTTACAAACAAATCACCCTGTAGAGAGATCAGCTAGAAGAAGTTAACTTGTAGGGAGTTCAGCTACAAAGAAACCATCATTTAGAAAGTTCAGCTTCAAACAAATCACCTGTAGAGAGTTCAGCTACTAACAAATCGCCCTGTGGAGAGATCAATAGAAGAAGTTACCTTGCAGAGAGTTCAGCTACAAAGAAACCATCATGTAGAGAGTTCAGCTACAAACAAATCTCCCTGTAGAGAGATTAGCTAGAAGAAGTTACCTTGTAGAGAGTTCAGCTACAAAGAATCCATCATGTAGAGAGTTCAGCTACAAACAAATCTCCCTGTAGAGAGATCAGCTAGAAGAAGTTACCTTGTAGAGAATTCAGCTTCAAACAAATCACCCTGTAGAAAGATCAGCTAGAAGAGGTCACCTTGTAGAGAGTTCAGTTACAAAAAAACCACCATGTAGAGAGCTCAGCTACAAACTAGTGACCTTGTAGAGACATCAGCTAGAAGAAGTTACCTTGTAGAGAGTTCAGCTACAAAGAAACCATTCTTTAAAGAGCTCAGCTGCAAACAAATCACCTGTAAAGAATTCAGCTACAAATAAATCACCCTGTAGAAAGATGAGCTAGAAAAAGTTACCTTGTAGAGAGTTCAGTTACAAAGAAACCATCATGTAGAGAATTCAGCTACAAACTAGTGACTCTGTAGAGACATCAGCTAGAAGAAGTTACCTTGAGAGAGTTCAGCTACAAAGAAACCATTATTTATTTAAAGAGCTCAGCTGCAAACAAATCACCTATACAGAATTCAGCTACAAACAAATCACCATGTAGAGAGATCAGCTAGAAGAAGTTAACTTGTAGAGAGTTCAGCTACAAAGAAACCATCATTTAGAGAGTTCAGCTTCAAACAAATCACCTGTAGAGAGTTCAGCTACTAACAAATCACCCTGTAGAGAGATCAGCTAGAAGATGTTACCTTGTAGATAGTTCAGCTACAAACAAATCTCCCTGTAGAGAGATCAGCTAGAAGAAATTACCTTGTAGAGAGTTCAGCTACAAAGAAACCATCATGTGGAGAGTTCAGCTGCAAAGAAATCACCACTGCCCAAATTTCAAGGCGATAGCTCTTTCCAATCTGAAGTTATCAATTGTCAAAGTTGGCAAATTGGATGTGTGTGGAAGGCCCCTTTTCGCAAATCCGGTCACATATGTATTATATATATAATTTGTACATTTACTGATAAAATATTTAAAGTACATCTACTTCATCTTTTCTTCTTCCTGTAGTAAAGAAAAAAAACATAGGTTAAAAAAGTCCCAAAGCTGGCCACAGGCCGGCTTTGGGGTATACAAATACAAAAAGAAATGAAATCTAATCCAAAACAGCCAAGCTGTAAAAAAAGTGTGCGGCCCTCAGAAATGCTATGGTGAAAAAAGATGTGAAATCCAAGGTGGCGGCCAAGAAATGGCTGTGATGGTAGGTTAATAGTAAAAATTTTAATAACGACAATTCAGGTGAATTTTTGTGCCGCTTCACAAAATTTACCTGAATTGTCATTATTAAAATTTTTACCATTAACCTACCATCACAGCGATTTCTTGGCCGCCACCTTGAATTTCACATCTTTTTTCACCATAGCCTTTCTGAGGGCCGCACACTTTTTTTACAGCTTGGCTGTTTTGGATTAGATTGTATAATGTAGAAACCTCAATCACGAGTATAATGTACATGATTAGTTAACAAACTAAACGTTAATAAACTTAATTACATGTAACTATAATAGTAAAGATTTAAAAGTATCAACATTATCAGTTTCCACGAGGTGATCAGGTAGGTGATTCCATAGATTGCATTCTTCAAATAATTAAATCACGGAAAATCAATCCATAGACAAGATTTGATGAACTGCAAAGCTACTTAGACACCTGAGCAGTTGATTTTCACTGGTTTTCTCCTCCCAACTTGCTGCTTGGCTTTATTTCATACGGTTAGTTATTCATCACGTGACGGTTCTCCAATAGGCTGTGTATATCGAAACTGAACCACTGGGGTTGAATGGGGTAGACTGCATCGTTGGATTAAGAATAAGAAAATAGTTCAATTGGCACGTATTTTTTGTTGATAACTCCATGAAATAGCTTCCCTGTACAAAACATATGTGCTCACGTGTGCATGTCGTACCTCCTCTGATTCGTCATAGTATTAGTATTAGTATTTGTGTTACAGGTAAAGAAGGTTCAAGGATCCTGTAAAGCCTGAACTGTACAAAAAGAATTTAACAAATTTGCAACTACATAGCAAAAACTTGTATACAATAATAGTTAACTAATTAATAATCATACAATAAAGTAGACCAGCCACTGTCGAGAAAATTTTTAAAACCATTAAGTGTGGGTGCATTAACTATGTGATTGGGTAAACTGTTCCAGTCATTGATGGCTCGTACAGTGAAAAAAGTAGATCTCACTCTTGATGTTGCTTGAGGTTTAAATAACTTGTAATTGCGACCCCTAGTTGTTGATGAAGTTGCAGTAGTAAACAAATCTGATGTATCTAGAGTGAAATGGCTGTGTAAAGGCTGATAGAACATTATCATATCTCCGCGCAGTCTGCAGTATTTAAGTGATGGCAAGTTTAGAGCAGTGAGGCGATCATTATTTGTGCAGTTTTGAAGATCCTGGACCAATTTTGTGGCTCTTCTCTGTATATTCTCTATTTGTTCTTGATCTAGAATGTATTGTGGTCCCCAGATGATGTTACCATACTCTAACACTGGGCGGATATATGATTTATACAAGTTGATGAATGTAGCATGGTCGAAATTCTGAAAAGTCTTGTGAATAACTGCTAGTAGTCTGATAGCTTTCTTGGCAACTGTGGTGGTATGATCGTGAAACTTTAACTGATTGTCAATCATTATTCCCAAGTCCCTTACAACATCACAAGATGTAATAGTAGTGCCATCAATTACATATTCACCAAATCCGTGAGGTTTACCTAAGTGTAACCAAATTACACTTACTAATGTTGAACTTCAGTTGCCACTTCTTAGACCATGCAAAAGGCAAATTTATATCTTGTTGAAGTTGGCAAAAGTCGTCCACTGTCCTGATAGTTCTGAACATCTTCACGTCATCTGCAAATTGAAAAATGGGACTATTAACTATTAAGGGCATGTTGCTGACATATATATTAAACAAAATAGGGCCCAAAACAGAGCCTTGAAGCACTCCACTACTGACACTTGACCAATCTGATGCATGACTGTTCAGTACAACTTTCTGCTTCCTTCCCACAAGAAATTCTTCACCCACACTAGCAGCTTGCCAGATATGCCACACCCTTGCAACTTGGAAATTAAACGGTTGTGTGGGACGGAATCAAATGCCTTAGCAAAATCAAAATACAAGATATCAACAGAATGGCCATCGTCAAGCGCTTTGGTCCAATCGTTCATGGCCAATAACAGTTGAGTTGAACAGGATCTTCCAGGAGGAAAGCCATGCTGATGAGGAAGTATCACATTATTAGTCATCAAATGTTCTTGGATGTTGTCTTTAATGATGGATTCCAAGATTCTACAAATAGGCGAGGTCATACTAATAGGACGGTAATTACTAACATTAGAGCGATCTCCCTTCTTATGTACTGGAGTTATTAAAGCTTCCTTCCAGTGCTTGGGTAGTACTGAACACTCCAAGGACTTGTTATACAGGAAAGATAAAGGACTACTTAGCTCTTGTGCACATTCTTTTAAGCAAAATAGTGGCCAGCCCTCTGAGCCAGGAGCTTTATTGGGGTTCAGCTGGGTCAGTTTGTCAAACACTATTGCTGGAGTAATTGTGATGTCTGTAAGTGAAGAATGGCAACCATCTAATTGGTACTGGGGGATTGATGTACAGTCCTCTTTAGTAAATACACTAGTGAAAAATTTATTGAAAAGCTCACACTTTTCTTGATCTGAGTCAGCAGCAGAATTATGATCACGTCGTAGTGAATTAATTGATGGGCGTGTCTTGAGACGTGAAGTCACAAACAAAATGGCTCCAAGAAACCAACCGTTCATTAAGAGATGAATTATTTATGCCATGGAGAGTTACACTTGAGACACTAGAAGGTAATTGGAGCTGGTAGTACGCAAAGTTGATAGCTGTCTGACAAGTTAATTAGCTTGCTCGCGAGTGACCACACCCATCGCGAATAGCATAGTAGAGTTTGGAATGTTGCTGGATAGGCTGTAGAGGAAGAATTATTGCCTTATAAAGAGTTGTTTACTACTGTTGTACTTGAACAAGTTCTTGTAGCAGCTGCTACATCATGTTTTCGTGTTTGTTCCAGCTGCCATTCTTGTTACGGACAAATTTAACTGCAAAAGCGACGAATTCTATTGCAAAACCAATGAATTTAATTGCAAACGGGATGAATTCAGTTGCAAAACCGATGAATTCAATTGCAAACGGGACAAATTCAATTGCAAAAGTGACAAACTCAATTGCAAACGGGACGAATTCAATTGCAAAGTCGCCGAATTCAATTGCAAAAACCTGTAATGATCTAGCTGTAATCAGTTGCAATTTTACTGTGGAAAACAAGACATGGAAAATGTAGCCCTTAATTTAGATTGTGTAGTTCATTCACTACAGCGAGTTTGAGATATTCTAATAAAGCAGTCATAGCCATGGATTTTAATAGAATCAACTACATGTGATATCATAGCTAACAACGAGTGCAAAGTGCATAAAAGTAGTGAAATAATACAGAAGATGTAAATGATGGTATTACAACATAGCTATGTGGAAAAAATCTCTACTTTGACTTTGAACAGATGGTGATAACATACCAAAGTAGAAATTTTCCCACATCTCTTGTTTCACTACTTTGCTTGAATCCCCTGAGGACAGGATTAAATGGCTTCCACAGTAGGGTGCTGCAGTACAGGCACCTCACTGGCAAACATCCAAGGTCCTACTTGGATGTCACATGCAGTATTGTATGTATACATAAACCGTTGACATATGCTTTCTTGATTCATGCCATGTCCTCATCAATGTAATGGGTACACAGGTATTTGTTTTTAATTTTTATCAATATAATTATTGTTTACCTTCAAGGCTGCTTGTCTTGCTGTGGCTCTCTTACTTCACTACTTTTTCATGGCTGCATTCAGCTGGATGCTTTGTGAAGGAATTCTACTGTTTATTATGCTTAAGTTTGTATTTTACAAAGGATTTTTTAAGAAAAAGCTGTTTTTCTTGTCAGTTGGCTGGGGTAAGTTACAGTACCCTATAGATATTCATTTATTGTACACATATACTCAGGTCTGCCTATTCCTATTGTTGCTGTATCAGGTTCTCTATCACATGAACAGTATGCTATCAATGACAGGTACATACATACCTGTTCAATTGTACTGACAATGTATGCATCAGTATACTGCTATTCTCAGTATATTTGCATTATATTTAGCTTGTTGTTTAGTAAACCAGACATATTTTATAGATAATTTAAAGGCCTGCTTGTTTTGTTAAGTGGTAATAATAACTTTTGGGGGTGTCAAACACTCTGCTTCATCACCCTGTTACACACCTTTCCAAAGCCTGGAACCACATGAAGATATGACATATTATTGTTTGTGGTGGCTTTCTTCACATGCATGTTAAAGTAGTAGCAAGCTGTATTGATATACATATGTGCAGACTATTGAAATAATCAACAAAACTTTAATTATCTAAGGTTTCATCAGTGTGCACAGTGTTTACACTGACACATACAGTACACTAGTAAAGATTATTCACAACTTCTCTCTGCATAGGTGTTGGATATCTGAGGAAAATGGTGCCATATGGGCCTTTATCGGTCCCATGTTACTGATCATTGCGGTTAGAAATGTCCAAATGTTTATATAAGTTTATGCACAGATATGAATTTACCTTTTCCAGGTGAACATGTTTTTCCTAATTATAGCTTTTTATGAAGTGTTTAAAAGTAAATACAGCAGTATGACCACTGAGAAAGCCACCAAACATGAAACTGTAAAGTAAGGAATAATGAATGCACTAATCTTCAGTTGTACAGCATATCACATAGGCATATGTTACATTATATTCCACTGAGCATCCCTGTGTGTACAGAATAAGATACATGACTGTTCTAAGATATATATGCTAAGATTTTCCAGTCTGTTGTCCTATGTATTGTAATGCATGTGCCTAACAGTGCAGAACAAATGACAGATTCAAACAAAATTTAAGTGACAGTGTGTTCTGTTACTGTGGATATTTGTGAATAAGCTAAAACTATTACTCATCTTCTTGTTGTGACTCCATTATCATCTGTGAATGCCTCTTCAGTTAACAGGTTTTAACACATGCATAATTGTACTAGGACAGCAGGCTCAAAATTCTTTGTACAATAGATGTTATAACTCTTATAAGTGTTAATATTATGTATACGTAGGTCATTACTAAAAGCAGCAGTGATATTTGTTCCCTTACTCGGTTGCACTTGGGTATTTGGAGTGTTAGCTATAAATGAGGACACAGTTGTGTTTGCCTGGATATTTACAGTACTGAACTCACTACAGGTAAAATAAACCCTATACAAATACAGTTTTACTGTACAAAAAGGGCACATCCACGAATGTAAAAGTACTCGGTGACTTTAAGAGGTAGGATCTATTTATCATTGCCAGTGTTGGGCAAGTTACTTTTTACAAGTAACTAGTTACATATTACATATTACTTGCAACTGAACTATTTAGTTAAAGTTACATATTACCCATAAAATAAAGTAACTATAATCTAATCCAAAACAGCCAAGCTGTAAAAAAAGAGTGCGGCCCTCAAAAAGGCTATGGTGAAAAAAGATGTGAAATCCAAGGTGGCAGCCAAGAAATGGCTGTGATGGTAGGTTAATGGTAAAAATTTTAATAACAACAATTCAGGTGAATTTTGGTGCCACTTGGTATTGGCACAAAATTCATCTGAATTGTTGTTATTAAAATTTTTACCATTAACTTACCATCACAGCCATTTCTTGGCCGCCACCTTGGATTTCACATCTTTTTTCACCATAGCCTTTTTGAGGGCCACACTCTTTTTTTACAGCTTGGCTGTTTTGGATTAGATTTCACTTCTTTTTGTATTTGTATACCCCAAAGCCGGCCTATGGCCAGCTTTGGGGCTTTGTAACCTTATCTTATTTTTCTTTTCCACAGGAAAGAAGAAAAAATGAAGTAGATGAATACTGTAAATATTTCTGATTTTATCAGTAAATGTACAAATTATATATATATATAAGTATATATATAATCTAATCCAAAACAGCCAAGCTGTAAAAAAAAGTGTGCGGCCTTCAAAAGGCTATGGTGAAAAAAGATGTGAAATCCAAGGTTGCAGCCAAGAAATGGCTGTGATGGTAGGTTAATGGCAAAAATTTTAATTACGACAATTCAGGTGAATTTGCGTTGCCTCCTCCACTAGGATTTGGCGCCAAATTCACCTGAATTGTCGTAATTAAAATTTTTGCCATTAACCTACCATCACAGCCATTTCTAGTCGCCACCTTGGATTTCACATCTTTTTTCACCATAGCCTTTTGAGGGCCACACACTTTTTTTACAGCTTGGCTGTTTTGGATTAGATTTCACTTCTTTTTGTATTTGTATACCCCAAAGCCGGCTTATGGCCGGATTTGGAGCTTTTTTAACCTATCATTTTTTCTTTACCACAGGAAGAAGAAAAGATGAAGCAGATGTTAAATACTTTAAATATTTCTGAATTTATCAGTAAATGTACAAGTTATATATATAAAATACATATATTTATTACAGAACTCTCTGCATGGTGGTTTCTTTGCAACTTAACACTCTACTAGGTGACTTCCTCTAACTGATCTCTCTACTGGGTGATTTGTTTGTAGCTGAACTATCTACAAGGTGACTTCTTCTAGCTGATCTCTCTACAGGGTGAATTGTTTGCAGCTGAACTATCTACAAGGTAACTTCTTCTAGCTGATCTCTCTACAGGGTGATTTGTTTGTAGCTGAATTCTGTACAGGTGATTTGTTTGCAGCTGAACTCATTACAAAATGGTTTCTTTGTAGCTAAACTCTCTACAAGGTGAATTCTTCTAGCTGATCTTTCTACAGGGTGATTTGTTTGTAGTTGAACTCTCTACAAGGAAACTGCTTCTAACTGATCTCTGTACAGGGTGAATTGTTTGTAGCTGAACTGTCTACAACATAATTTCTTCTAGCTGATCTCTCTACAGGGTGATTTGTTTGTAGCTGAATTCTGTACAGGTGATTTGTTTGCAGCTGAACTCATTACAAAATGGTTTCTTTGTAGCTGAACTCTCTACAAGGTAACTTCTTCTAGCTGATCTTTCTACTGGGTGATTTGTTTGTAACTGAATTTTCTACAGGGTAATTTGTTTGCAGCTGAACTCTCTACATGGTGGTTTCTTTGTTGCTGAACTCTCTACAAGGTGACTCTTCTTGTTGATCTTTCTAGAGGGTAATTTGTTTGTAGCTGAACTCTCTACAGGTGATTTGTTTGCAGCTGAACTCTCTACATGATGGTTTCTTTGTAGCTGAACTCTGTACAGGGTAATTTCTTCTAGCTGATCCCTCTACAGGGTGATTTGTTTGTAGCTGAACTCTCTACATGGTGGTTTCTTTGTAGCTGAACTCTCTACAAGGTGACTTCTTCTAGCTGAACTACGTAGTTGAACTCCCTACAAGGTAACTTCTTCTACCTGATATCTCTACAGAGTATAATGTTTGTAGCTTATCTCTATACAGGTTACTAGTTTCTAGCTGATCTTTTGAATTCTTTTCAGGGTGACTGCTCTATTAGAGTATCTCAATCTCGCACTTGCTACACCAAGTTTGATTTCGTGTTATGACTCCGTGGCTTTAAGTATGATTCTTCTACACCATTGAAGATCCTTTCTAAGATGATTACTCCATCTGTACAGCAAATTTCAAGGAATTACCTCAAGCGGTTTTTCTGGTGGGCGTGGAAAGTAGTCGTTTTTCTATTAGTTAATCTCGATTGCATAATTGTTACACAGTGTTGGTTTTTTCATTGTATCTTCCTGGTTTTTAGTTCGATTTCTTTCAAACCACAAAGGTTTGAGGTTCAATAGTTAACCTATTCACCCACCGATTTTCAGCTTCTTCCCGTAAGCGGTTTACCCTGTAGGCGTGACAACATATTGGTGTTATTTTTCGTGAATAATGGCTAATAACTCTGCCTATTTATTGTATTCCAGCCAAATTTGGTACAGAGATGCGCCTTTATACCCCCCTTCTGTGTGCCAAATTTCAAGGAAATCGGATATTGCGTTCGCGTTTTATAGCTGTTTTTGTAAGTGTACGAAAATAGGAAGAAAAATAAGAAGAAAATAAAAACCAAGAAACTAAGCCAATTTTTGAAGTCGCATATCTCGGGAACGCTTAAGCGATTTCGCTCAAATTTGGAATTTGGAGTACTGAAGTTGGAGGGAGTGTCCACAACAAAAATCGTCTTGTTTCATCAAGGCAGCACAGAGCTACGGAGGTGCGAAAATTGCGTTTTCTTTCTTCCTGTCAATATACTCACAGGTGTTGCGCGCCGGCTTCTTGGGCTGCACGACACACTACTGTGTGTCTTGATAATCATTACATATTATATTACTTTGTGTCCATAGCCTTAAGCTGTCACATGTGAAACTACCACTTTATCACATGACATGACTGCGTTGTTGGACAATGTGCAAATCTTAGTTAGTAGTAAGAAGCTGGTGAATAAACTTCATTCAGTAGGCTTCATTACTTTGTTGTGGCTAGGCGTTACTCAGTGGATTACTAACAAGATTAGTAACTTTGTTACTTGTTGTAATAATATTACGTAATATTAGATTCATTACAGTAACCATATTGCTTAGGTAACGCGTTGCATTTGTAAGTAAAGTAACTTGAGTTATATTACTTGTTTTTATAGCATATTTTGTTATATTACTTGGTTGCCACAAAAGTAATAATATTATGTAACGCGTTACTCCCAACACTGATCATTGACTTGTGTAGCCTTGCTGCATTCCAAATTAATAATTAACTGTAATTGGCAAGTAAATTAGTTGCAAATTGGTAATGGTGTTTCGAGTTCACTGCCTGAAAGCTTTTATGAGAACATGAATTTTTTTTGGAAATGCATGGCGACTTGCATTGGCTAATTGAAAAAGCCGTATTTCAGAAATTCATATCAGACTGCAGCAATATGTTAACTCCAGCTTTGATTAGCCTTCTACTAGTGAAATCTACAAGAAATTGGCATGCTACATTGTGTGGTTGTATTATCTAATAGAACAATCAGTACACAATCAAAATACTCTTATTGAGCAGTCACTTCATTGTTGTTAGTTAAAGTGAAGTTCATAAAGATGTGTTAAATTGTTCTAATAGAGTATACACTACTTAACACACCAAAAGAAATAATTATCACTGTTTCAACAGTAAACACCTTACTTTGCCAACTGTGATTTATCCAGAATTTTGGCTTGCTATAGGAGGCAGGTGTTCCATAAGTTTTTCCACAGTCTGTTAGCAATCTCATGGAAACATAAAGTCACGACTCAGTGCCGTACCCTTTAAAGACGAAATGGATTTTGATTAACTGTAGATTATAATTACTTGAAGTAGCTAGCTTGTTAGCAAGCATCAGCAATATACAGTTGATTATACTGTAGTGGTAACTTGTAGTTAGTATAGTGCTTGTAGTTAATATAGTGGTAACTAATAGAATGTACTTTTGCTTTGAACTGTGCATGTAATATGTAAGAGATGCAGTGCTAGGATTCTTCAGTGGATAACAACTCTGAAGGAATGTTTATCCGCTGAAGAATCCTAGCAATGCATGTCTTAGTTATTTAGACAATGGCCCCTGTAATTGTATTTTTGTTAGTACCCCACAAAGTATGCAACTTGTTTATCAAAATTGGGCGTCTGGATTCAGTGGAATGGAATGGTGGAATGGACTGGAATGGAATGGTGGACTGGAATGGAATGGTGGAATGGAACGGTACTTTGGTAATTTCAATTTTTGGTCACCTCTTTATAAAGACTACCTTCTAACAAAGACCACCTCTTTATAAAGACCGTTTTACTTTAATGTTTAAAATGCTGCTATCTTGTTGTTTTAGAGTGTATCCCCATAGAATGGTCTTATTGATCAGTTGTGCGCCACATGCCTAGAAAAATCAGAGTGACATCTGATTTGTAATACAGCAATATACCCCATGCAAAAACAGTTTAGCTGTATAAAAGTGACGTTCCCATCAAACTAAAAGTAACTGACAACTAAAGGAGCTATTATTTGGGTGAGGCCAAGAAATACTGACAAATAACTTGCTATAATTTATAAAAATTTGGTCCTTTATCATTCACTCATGCTGCATTCCTAATTAATTCCCTGTAACTTTAATTGGCTAGTAATTTATTATTATTAGCAATTTACAGTGACCAGCACAGAAGGTCTGACAGCAACATGTGCTGCAGCCTTAGGATTACCTAACCTAATTTCAAGGACTTAGAACTAGCTGCCTTTTTTCTCCTCTACAACACCGAACTATTGAGAAAAGTACCAATTTACTAGCCAATTGGATTTACAGGGAATTAATACAGTCAGACTGCACAAGTCAATGATAAAGGACCAAGGTTATTGTAAATTATACTTAGTTGCCTGTATATATTGATATTCATTTCTAGATATTAGCTCCTTTAGTTGCCAGCTGCTTTTAGTTTCGTGGACACACATTTTTTTGTGTAGCCAAACTGCTTTTGTATGTGGTATATAGTTATTACTGTATTGCATCATAATCAGATATCACTGGCTTTTCTAGGGGACATAACATGTGGCACACAATTCATCAATAAGACTGTCTTATAGGGTTCTAAAACAACAATTCAGATATTAAAGTTAAACGGTCTTTGTAAAGAGGTGGTCTTTGCTAGAAGGTAGTCTTTTTAAAGAGTTGACCACTAATTGAAATTACCTAAGTACCATTCCATTCCATTCCACTATTCCATTCCATTCCACCATTCCATTCCACCATTCCAGTCCACCATTCCATTCCACTGAATCCAGACGCCCTTCAAAATTTGTGGCTAGGTGTCTTCACCATTGTACAGGTCTCTCACCAGAATAAAAGTCCTGCATACTTTGCAAATGTCAAAACATTTTCTGAATGCCCATGATCTAAAAATCATTGCTCAACTACTGTATCAACTATTGATTTCTTTAAATTAATCATACCAAGTGATCACACACCAGGACTTTGATCCTACAAGCCAGCATATACAGTACATCACAGTAAAGCTCATCGCAGGCGGATGATTTGGTCATTGCTTGTTGGTGCCACTAGTCTTCTTCAGTTTAGAAGAATATTTGATTTGGTATATAGTAAGTGGTGAATTACCGGTACTGTGATTTAACTGATTCCTCTTCTGCTGAGTTTTACAAACCTCGCTGGAGCAATTGGAATTTTAACCATACTATAGAGGAGCATGTCAGTGCACTCAGCACTTTAAGCATTATGATTAGTATTATTATCTCCTTCTACAATAATCATAGTAATGACCAGGCCTGCGAAAATAGGGCATGTGGGCACAAACTACACCCCAACACATAACATCTCATATCTCAATTCTGTGATGGAATATATTTTTCTGTAACTTGCATGTTAAAACCAACAAATCGTTTAATAAGTGCTGAAAATTTCATGGCCAAGCAATAATGTATACGAAGTTATGATGCATCAAAGTTCGAAAAAGTAGGCAATTTTTATGTGCCCACATGCCCTGTTTTCACAGGCCTTGTTACATATTTCCTTTATATGACAATAGCTATTATGCCTAGGCAGTGTCTTTCAAGGTTATTGTTCATGAGCAAAGTACAAGTTGGCATCTTCATAAAGAATCTGCCAAACTGTTATTTATCACTTACACTACCGTTTTTCAACATTAAACTTTTTATTGCACTGATAATGTGAATAGCAATAAGATGGGTCAAGAAATGAAGAGCAAAATCAAATGGCTTCATAATTTAAATCTTACGATAAAATGATACCAAACTAATCAGGGAATTTGCAATGAATCGACCAAGTTTCTTAGCACCAATTATTATGCCTTGCTTTAGGTGAGCGAACTACTGTATTATGGATATAAAAAATGATTGTATCTAGTATAAAGTTGCTGAGGTGCTAGCTAAGGTGTTAAAACTGGTGGATTATAATGTGAATTACAGTGAGTATTGCAAAACTGTTGCTACATGTAAACAAGAGTTCAGGGGGAGAGTGTCTAACTGGAGTACATTCAGCAAACACACTGCTGCAAGTAAAAGTAACCTCGGGCTTCTCTTAGAAGAAAGGCTTGACCCTATCAACACCAATCATCACCTTTATCAACAGTTCTGTTATCAGGAGAATCAGGCTAGTGGTGTACATATGATCAAAAGTGAACTTGTAGCAGTGTGTTTGTACAGGCCATACAGGCAGTTAGACACTCTTCCACATACCGTATTTCTATAAATATAAGCTGCGAGAAATTTTCATGAGTTAAATTTTTGTGTTAAAATATTTTCACCTGTATCCTCAAGCGACGAAAATTTTTTAACAATGAATTACGTAACTTTATTAATTCTATACAGCCTTTTTTGTATATAGGAGAAGGAGAATGACAAGCAGCGAAACTGAAGTGTGGCGTCTACTTTCCATGGAGGCTGCACTCCAGATACAGAAGTTGTCCATCACAAATCAACTCGCAATCAAGCAATGGACTGGAGTGGAATTTCTGTAGCTAGAAGCTCATTCCATGCAACTTGCATATTTGTACATATATACTTCATTTAATGTTTCCTGTAGTAGCTGTCTATCAGGGAATAGCTTCATTAGCTACCAATGTGCGACGAAATAGACAGAGACAGCTCCCCTCTCTCCTAGAATGAGGGAGGCCTTTGTTTTTAAAAGACTGAAGCAAAGACATATGCTTGACACGCCAATGGCCAAGCCTCAATCCAGGTGGCCAGAAAGCAGTTAACCGAATTCATACAACTTCTCTAATATTACGTTGGTAAAAATTTTCACGTAATTAATTTTCGTCAGATGCTAGCTTCAATGAAATATTTTAAACGGTTTATAAATAAAGAAATATGGTGCAAATATTATGAACTCTTGATGTAAACAACTCATAGTAATGGTTTCCCATGTTCATTTGTGGTGTGCACTTTTTATTTTCTTGGTTGTGTGACTCTTTACCATTAATCTTGATGTTTTATGAAGCAAATTAATAATTTGTCTTTTTGCTAAAAAGGGGTTGTTCATCCTGGTCATCTATGTACTACGAAATGAAAAGGTATGTATATTAAGTTTATACATTATTATGTACATGTATGGCATGGCTGAGAAACAATTGTAAATAAACTAAATACTACAAATTTCACTATATTCATGCAGCTATTTCTAATTCACTAGCATTACAAAATACAAAAGACAGCTAATAGAAACAGGGTGTAAATATATTTGCTTTTTAATTTTCATTACAGCTACTAATTATTCTGCGTAAAAAATGGAGTAGTGTTTCAGGAACTCACAGTTCTCACTTGTCTGTAAGTGGTTCCTGTGGACCTTTAAACTGATCCTTTAAATGATTCTTTCTTTTGATGCAGAGTAATGATGTTGCTCTTTCAAAGAAAGCAAAGCAATATGCAAGTAAGAAATCCACTGTAATGTTTGGAATTTGTTTTAAATTTTGTATTAATAGTCACTATAAATGTTGCAAGCCATGTGGAATGGTTGTCATTTAGGAACTCATTAGCTAATTGTAACTTCATGTCCAAAACACACTTAGCATGCCAATACTATGAGATCTGGGGTATGCCCCCCACAGAAAAATTTTGAAATTTGAATGTATTGAGCAAAGGCAGGGGGACTGGGGGGCACGTTCCTCCCTATTTGAAAAGTAAGGGGGGCAGTACCCCCCCAAATTTGGCTGGAAACTTTGCAGTATTCACAGCATCATACATGCATGAAAATTCGAAGCACAAATACAGAGGAATGGCAGGGGTATTAACATTAATGTTACACAGCTCAGTGACTGTTACATACGCAGATACACAGCTTACAACTTAGTGAATCATGTGATGCATCCAATTGTAACCCACAATCGATTCCTATACATTTGCACGCAAAATTAAAGTTCATTGGTTTAAATTGTACTCTGTAAAAAGACGTGACCAGTCGGCAGGGATGTTGTTTCCGAAGATATTTCTTGTTGTAATGTTATACGGGACTACAGCAACGTGTTCATGAGTAAACTGGATAGGAACAGCAATTGTACTAGATTGTTCTAATTGGAGAGCAGCAGTGCTATTTTGTGAAAAGATCAGTCGTTACTAATAATGTACAGTACATTGATGGAAGGCTACCGACATTGTTTATTAAGTGATTTCCGAGGTATTGTGATTGATTCCAATGTAAATCACGTGACTTACTACTGTTCACTCGACAAAAAGGAGTCACCGTTGCTACAACCATAGATAATCAAGACACATGGTAGTGTGTCGTGCGGCCCAAGAAGCCGGCGCGTAACACCCGTGAGTATATTGACAGGAAGAAAGAAAACGCAATTTTCGCACCTCCGTAGCTCTGTGCTTCCATGATGAAACTAGACGATTTTTGCTGTGGACATTCCCCCCAACTGCAGCACTCCACATTCCAAATTTGAGCGAAATCGCTTCGCGCGTTCCCGAGATATGCGACTTCAAAAATTGGCTCAGTTTCTTCGTTTTTTTTTTCTTCTTATTTTTCTTTTTCTTGTCGCACACTTACAAAAACTGCTATAAAACTCGCACACCATATCCGATTGCCTTGAAATTTGGCACACAGAAGGGGGATATAAAGGCGCATCTCGGTACCAACTTTGGCTGGAATACGATAAACAGGCAAAGAGTTATGAGCGATTATTCACGAAAAATAACACCAATATGTTGTCACGCCTACAGGGTAAACCGCGTATGGGAAGAAGCTGAAAATCAGTGGGTGAATAGGTTAACTATTGAACCTCAAACCTTTTGTGGTTTGAAAGAAATCGAGCTAAAAACCAGGAAGATACAACGAAAAAACCAACAGTGTGTAACAATTACGCAATCGAGATTAGCTAATAAAAAAACGACTGCTTGCCACGCCTACCAGATAAACCGCTTGGGGTAATGCTTTGAAAATCGTTGTACAGATGGAGTAATCATCTTAGAAAGGCTCATCAATGGTGTAGAAGAATCAGACTTAAAGCCACGGAGTTATAACACGAAATCCTGAAAAACAGCTTTGCTGATGCTACCTTCCCTGTTTAAATAAATTGAAAAAAAAAAATATCCAACTTGATGCAGCAAGTGCGAGATCGAGATACTCTAATAGAGCAGTCATTCTAATAGAGCAGTCACCCTGAAGAGAATTCAAGAGATCAGCTAGAAATAAGAAACCTGTATAGAGATCAGCTACACACAAGTCACCCTGTAGAGAGATCAGCTAGAAGAAGTTACCTTGTATGGAGTTCATGCAACTATGGAAAGAGATGGTTCAGCTAGAAAAAATCACCTTGTAGAGTTCAGCTACAAAGAAACCACCATGTAGAGAGTTCAGCTACAAACAAATCGCCCTGTGGAGAGATCAATAGAAGAATTTACCTTGCAGAGAGTTCAGCTACAAAGAAACCATCATGTAGAGAGTTCAGCTACAAACAAATCTCCCTGTAGAGAGATCAGCTAGAAGAAGTTACCTTGTAGAGAGTTCAGCTTCAAACAAATCACCCTGTAGAAAGATGAGCTAGAAAAAGTTACCTTGTAGAGAGTTCAGTTACAAAGAAACCACCATGTAGAGAATTCAGCTACAAACTAGTGACCCTGTAAAGACATCAGCTAGAAGAAGTTACCTTGAGAGAGTTCAGCTACAAAGAAACCATCATGTAGAGAGTTCAGCTACAAACAAATCTACCTGTAGAGAGATCAGCTAGAAGAAGTTACCTTGTAGAGAGCTCAGCTTCAAACAAATCACCCTGTAGAAAGATCAGCTAGAAGAGGTCACCTTGTAGAGAGTTCAGTTACAAAAAAACCACCATGTAGAGAGCTCAGCTACAAACTAGTGACATTGTAGAGACATCAGCTAGAAGAAGTTACCTTGTAGAGAGTTCAGCTACAAAGAAACCATCATGTAGAGAGTTCAGCTACAAACAAATCTCCCTGTAGAGAGATCAGCTAGAAGAAGTTACCTTGTAGAGAGTTCAGCTTCAAACAAATCACCCTGTAGAAAGATCAGCTAGAAGAGGTCACCTTGTAGAGAGTTCAGTTACAAAAAAACCATCATGTAGAGAGCTCAGCTACATAGTGACCTTGTAGAGACATCAGCTAGAAGAAGTTACCTTGAGAGAGTTCAGCTACAAAGAAACCATCATGTAGAGAGTTCAGCTACAAACAAATTTCCCTGTAGAGAGATCAGCTAGAAGAAGTTACCTTGTAGAGAGTTCAGCTTCAAACAAATCACCCTGTAGAAAGATGAGCTAGAAAAAGTTACCTTGTAGTGAGTTCAGTTACAAAGAAACCACCATGTAGAGAATTCAGCTACAAACTAGTGACCCTGTAAAGACATTAGCTAGAAGAAGTTACCTTGAGAGAGTTCAGCTACAAAGAAATCATTATTTAAAGAGTTCAGCTGCAAACAAATCACCTATACAGAATTCAGCTACAAACAAATCACCATGTAGAGAGATCAGCTAGAAGAAGTTAACTTGTAGAGAGTTCAGCTACAAAGAAACCATCATTTAGAGAGTTCAGCTTCAAACAAATCACCTGTAGAGAGTTCAGCTACAAACAAATCTCCCTGTAGAGAGATCAGCTAGAAGAAGTTACCTTGTAGATAGTTCAGCTACAAACAAATCTCCCTGTAGAGAGATCAGCTAGAAGAAATTACCTTGTAGAGAGTTCAGCTACAAAGAAAACACCATGTAGAGAGTTCAGCTGCACAGAAATCACCCTGTAGAAAATTCTGCAAGAAACAAATTGCCCCGTAGAAAGATCAGTTAGAAGAAGTTACCTTGTAGAGAGTTCAGCTACAAAGAAACCATTCTGTAAAGAGCTCTGCTGCAAACAAATCACCTGTACAGAATTCAGCTACAAACAAATCACCCTGCAGAGAGATCAGCTAGAAGAAGTTAACTTGTAGAGAGTTCAGCTACAAAGAAACCATCATTTAGAAAGTTCAGTTACAAACAAATCTCCCTGTAGAGAGATCAGCTAGAAGAAGTTACCTTGTAGAGAGTGAAGCTACAAACAAATCACCCTATTGAAAGATCAGCTAGAAGAAGTCATCTTGTAGAAAGTTCAGTTACAAAGAAACCACCATGTAGAGAGTTCAGCTACAAACTAGCTACCTTGTAGAGACATCAGCTAGAAAAATTACCTTGTAGAGAGTTCAGCTACAAAGAAATTATTCTGTAAAGAGCTCAGCTGCAAACAAATCACCTGTACAGAATTCAGCTACGAACAAATCATCCTGTAGAGAGATCAGCTAGAAGAAGTTACCTTGTAGATAGTTCAGCTACAAACAAATCACCCTGTAGAGAGATCAGCTAGAAGAAATTACCTTGTAGAGAGTTCAGCTACAAAGAAACCATCATGTAGAGAGTTTAGCTGCAAAGAAATCACCCTGTAGAAAATTCAGCCACAAACAAATTGCCCTGTAGAAAGATCAGTTAGAAGAAGTTACCTTTTAGAGAGTTCAGCTACAAAGAAACCACCTGTACAGAATTCAGCTACAAACAAATCACCTGTACAGAATTCAGCTACAAACAAATCACCTGTAGAGAGTTCAGCTACTAACAAACCTCCCTGTAGAGAGATCAGCTAGAAGAAGTTACCTTGTAGATAGTTCAGCTACAAACAAATCACCCTGTAGAGAGATCAGCTAGAAGAAGTTACCTTGTAGATAGTTCAGCTACAAACAAACCTCCCTGTAGAGAGATCAGCTAGAAGAAGTTAACTTGTAGATAGTTCAGCTACAAACAAACCTCCCTGTAGAGAGATCAGCTAGAAGAAGTTACCTTGTAGATAGTTCAGCTACAAACAAATCACCCTGTAGAAAGATCAGTTAGAAGAAGTTACTTTGTAGAGAGTTCAGCTACAAAGAAACCATTCTGTAAAGAGCTCAGCTGCAAACAAATCACCTATACAAAATTCAGCTACAAACAAATCACCCTGTAGAGAGATCAGCTAGAAGAAGTTACCTTGTAGATAGTTCAGCTACAAAATATCTCCCTGTAGAGGATCAGCTAGAAGAAATTACCTTGTAGAGAGTTCAGCTACAAAGAAACCATCATGTAGAGAGTTCAGCTGCAAAGAAATCACCACTGCCCAAATTTCAAGACAATAGCTCTTTCCAATCTGAAGTTATCAATTGTCAAAGTTGGCAAATTGGATGTGTGTGGAAGACCCCTTTTCGCAAATCCGATCACATATGTATTATATATATAATTTGTACATTTACTGATAAAATATTCAAAGTATATACATCTACTTCATCTTTTCGTCTTCCTGTAGTAAAGAAAAAAAACATAGGTTAAAAAAGTCCCAAAGCTGGCCATAGGCTGGCTTTGGGGTATACAAATACAAAAAGAAATGAAATCTAATCCAAAACAGCCAAGCTGTAAAAAAAGTGTGCGGCCCTCAGAAATGCTATGGTGAAAAAAGATGTGAAATCCAAGGTGGCGGCCAAGAAATGGCTGTGATGGTAGGTTAATGGTAAAAATTTTAATAACGACAATTCAGGTGAATTTTTGTGCCGCTTCACAAAATTTACCTGAATTGTCATTATTAAAATTTTTACCATTAACCTACCATCACAGCCATTTCTTGGCCGCCACCTTGGATTTCACATCTTTTTTCACCATAGCCTTTCTGAGGGCCGCACACTTTTTTTACAGCTTGGCTGTTTTGGATTAGACAGGGATGCACTACATACAGTATGTAGTCATAGCCAATAGCTAGCATAATAAGGCTCGCACACAATAGCTAGCTAGGTGTGCATAACACGTTTTTAAATATTACTTTATATTAGGGACCCATATGAAGATGGGCTCCAAAACGTATGCAGAATCAAACTGTAAGTTCTACTACTGCTAAGCAACTGGACTTAAGAAGGTGATGGACGACACGTTCTGTCTTGGGATACTTGGTTGTTGATTGTGTAAGTGCCCCCTCCCAATTGTGGACAGCTTCCTCCACCACTGGCATTGAGATTGAGTCTGAAAGCATTTTCAGTGGTAGATATGTAGTGGAATAGGGTGTGGTAGTGGAATATAATAATTATGTCAATAGCAAAAAGATACTGTGCAAATAGATACATCAGTAAATAAAGGCATCTCAAATGGACTCATATGTACATATATATAGATACATTTGTGTTAATTCAACCATATTGAATTAATTACAAAGCACAACCAACTTAGATTTCAGCTGAGTATTCTACCGTATTAGAGTAGTTAGGTGACTGCTCTATTGGAGTATCTCGATTAGAGTATTTCAATCTCGTACACTCCTATATAGCACTTATTCACATAGCATTCTATTCTTGCATTACCTTTAACACAAATCCTGCTTAATCAAGGCAAAGTAGGTTAGCTAATGAATAAAAAGAGAAGACTCAGGTGGCTAAATCACTTTTTTTTGTCAATTGTAATGATAAATGATGCTAGTTTCTAATCTTGATGGTGTGATGACTGCAGATACAGCATCAAGGTGAATGGCTACATGTTTAATTACATATTATACAGAAATTCACTGGTAAAATATTTTTTGTGTCGGTTGTCCATGAAAATACAACACATCGAATTCATCAACTAAATTATCTCGAATACAGTTTACAGTATACAGATGTATATACAGTTTGTATTAGTGCAAATAGTCTGTTCACGTTCACCTGAGCTCTGGTTTCTATAGTTAATAACTCTTGTTACATGGTCCAGCTACTCAAACATTTAGTAGCACTGTTAAACCCTTTAAATGCTACAACTGTTAATCAAAAAAGCACTTTAACAAGCAAGGAAGGTGAGTTATGATATCCCTTACATTTAATTCAGACACACAAACATATATACAACATGAAAGCAAGCTTTTTCCAGTACAAAGCCATACAGGACTGTTTTTGCTGGGGGCTCAGGTGAGCGCGAACTGACTACAAATTACAGTACATGTATATTCTGTATTTGCACTCTTTGTTCATTTCCATAGAAAGTGGACATGTTGATAGCCATTATTCTGTGGAGGCTGAGACCACAATTAATTCAGCTGTACTGAAAAACTACAATGATGCCATTTGTAATGACTTTTCTCAGTCAAACAGCTTTGGTACTGCTACACAATTGCAGTCACCAAATATTTGTAAGTGTATAGTAAATTTTCAGAGCAACTGTGCATTGCATGTTGCTGTAGTGTGTGTAGCTAATCCTACTGGTGATGATGAGACAAATTTTGTATCAGAAAGAAGTGAATCAGTGCTAGCATCTGTGTCAACATTTCAAAGCTCAAAACATCACACGGAAGAAATTACCAAAGAATCTCGTTTATAGTTCTATACTAGACTGTATATATGTTTTTATATAACAATTTTCACCCAATCACAATGTATACTGCACATGCTTCATTATTCACAAGAATTACACATTGTATATAGCCACATTACACACATTGCTGCAATCACATAATAGTTACTAGTGTTATAATGTGTGCTGTTATTTAGATGTTTGTTCAGACAGTGACAATATTATTGCACTTTCAAACAATAAACTAGGCTTCTATTATTTTGAGGTCAGCAATAGCACACCCACCATCATGTGTATACAATTGATAGGTACTATCCCTATCTAAAAATATATAATCTAAACCAAAACAGCCAAGCTGTAAAAAGTGTGCGGCCCCCAAAAAGGCCAAGGTGAAAAAAGATGTGAAATCCAAGGTGGTGGCCAAGAAATGGCTGTGATGGTAGGTTAATGGCAAAAAATTTAATTATGACAATTCAGGTGAATTTGCATTACCTCTTCCACTAGGATTTGGCACCAAATTCACCTGAATTGTTGTAATTAAAATTTTTGCCATTAACCTACCATCACAGCCATTTCTTGGCCGCCACCTTGGATTTCACATCTTTTTTCACCTTGGCTTTTTTGGGGGCTGCACTTTTTACAGCTTGGTTGTTTTGGTTTAGATATCACTTCTTTTTGTATTGCAAGCCACAAAGCTGGCCATGATCTGGCTTTGGTGCTTCCTTTTAACTTGTTTTTTTCTTTACTGCAGGAATTGTGGAACAAAGGAAGTAACTGTGTATAAAGCTTTTGTCTGATTAAATATTATTTTGTATATTTAACACTGAATGATTATCACATACTGTAGTTAATAAGGTGACTTCTTACATAACTGTAGCTGAAACTCTCCTTGTTTGTAGCTGAACTCTTTTCAGGGTGATTGCTTCTAGCTGAACTCTCTACAGGATGATTTTCCACCATTCCATTCCACTGAATCCACATGCCCCTAATCATCCAAAAATTTCCATGAATGTTTTAGAAATGGTCTTTACAGAAAGTTAAGGTCGGGGTAGTGAAATTAAAGACTATAGCTAACTATCCTTTTGGTAGCCAGTACTCATGAACAGTTCCCAAAGTTTAAGAACTGTAGGGCACAGGGCAGATGGCACAGCTGAAGAACAGCCTCCTTTGGCTGATGCTAACTATATAGGTGAATGCATAGCATTGACAAGGTAAGCCTACTTTATATGTAGCGATCGAGTCTTGCTTGCAAGGATAGTGATGACTTATTCAGTACTGACAGTTTATAGACATTCTACAATGTAGCTCAGTACATATTCTCAACTGCAGATAGTTTGCAACAATAACAGGAAACCAATAATTATATAACTATAATGTTGAGGGTTAGGCACAAATTACCTGTGATATTATTTTGAGTACAGTGGAACCTGTTAATCAGGACACCTGAAAATGAAGACACCTGCATAATCTGGCACGGACTGGTAATGGTTCCAAAGTATTTCAAATAATCAGGACACTGCCTTGACATTAATTTTTGGTTGGTCCCAAAGTGTTCTCAATATTATGCAGGTTTCACTGTATATCAAGTTACAGCATATCCACACACAAGAGCATGACATACAAATAGTGTATAAATGTTACATACCAGTCAGTATCTCAAAAAGGTATAAGTAAAAGTCTGCAAGATATTACTACTAAACAGTAGGCTACATGGTTTGTATGGTTAGCACTTAGATGGTATATATAGTAGATTGCACTTGGGTGAGTTATTGGCTGTACTGTTTGATGATAGGCTCTATTCCTTATAAGGTAGCTAGATGAACTATGGTGCTTTCAAGCAATCAGTAAACAACATGAATCTATCACACCTATATTCTCATATGGCAGGCTCACTAAGGTTTGCCCCAATTGTATATGTAATGTACAAAACTAAAACTGGTCTTGCTGTTGGAGATACACCGGACAGTCCAGACCCTTTTCTTTCCCGCCCCTGTACAAAAGTAGACTGAAAAGGTGGTCAGATCTGAAGGCAGTCTGGGCATGAAATTAGCTATATGTAGGTAGCGGTGATGAGAGACGTTTTAAGACAATACAACATAATATATATACGTAAGTACAGGGGTTGAGACTCAGGCGTACCATGCACTGATACTCACAGGGCAAGACTTACACTATTAAACTACAATACAAAAGTAATACTTAGCTTTAGCATGCAGAAAGTTCAGTTTAGGTAAACCAGTCTGGGAAACTCTAGAATTAAAAATCCTGTAAGAGCAGGAGACGGCAATGTGATTATGTGAGCTGCCTGGGATCTTATAGTTTTCTTCATCACTTGACAAGCATTAACTACTTGGACAATCGTATCTGACATATATGGCCAGACACACTGCATAGGAAATGCATAGACAATCACAAAAAGTATACTAGTATGGTTTCTATTTTACAGCCTTCAAATTAATTAGCAGCCGGCATATTTATGTACTAATTAACAAGTAAGGTGTGAGAGAGCCAGGTGGTTGAGTTTAACCACTTAGCTGGCGGAATACTGATTAACCGAAGGCCGAAGGTATTTAGAGGTGGCTATCCCTACCCAACGGACTAACTCGGATAGGAAGGCGCGGAAAAGTCCAAGTCTTCTAGTAAGCTTTGTCTATGGCTTTGTACAAGGCAATTGTAACTATGTGGTTTTGTGACCGGACGTTGATATGTGAGACTCATAATTATTAACTACACTGTAGTTACTGGTACACAGTCCGAAATCAATATGCTTCTGACCATCGATAATTAACTAGCTAGCCAGTTTCGCCTCAGTAGTCTAACTGTAATCGTCAGTAAACTAGCAGTTAGTTAGCTAATAAAGTGCTTTGTGGAGTAGCTACACCAGACCATCTAGTCTGTTCGAGAAATTCTATTTAGCTAATGTGTTGTAGCTCACCAATGGTTGAAGCTTTTACGCCATTTCCAATTTTTTTCTTTCTTTATTATTAATTACTAGGCAGGCAGCACAGCTGGTTTGCCTAGGATGTAAATCACAGAACACGTTACAATCAATAAGTTAAAGTATGTATGCTACAATGTGTATGTTACAGTTACCAATTCCTTACTTTCCAGAGGATCCACAAGTAGCCAACCGGCTGACGTTTTCGCCTTTATTCCATGTTGACTGTATCAGGCGAGCTCCAATAGGGGTGGTGGTACTAGGTGGCAGGGAGGGCAAGAGGAGTTTGCACAATAAACTACATAAGAGGAATGTGTGGGGATGAGTTAGGCTAAAACATGGGCCGTTCAGGTCTCAAAACTGGCTAAAATGATGATGAAAATTTCAGCACAGGCCCAGGGGCGTAGCTAGCCAGAAGGTGATGGAGAGGCAGGCATGCCCCCACGAAACACTCAAAATCATTCATGATTGCAAAAAAAAGGTTAATGACCCAATGGGGGGCTAGCCAACATACGGTGTTGTATTATTACCGCTTAAATAACTAGCTACGTAACTATTTCAGTACTGACTGCTTCCAATCGAGGTAGCTATATTCGTCGAGCATCATCGCACGTGCCACAACTGTACTCCAACAAATTCATCCAGTCCGGTAGAGCTAATACTTTAGTGCAAATACAAGTTACTTTACGTTAGCCACAGCCTGTGCTGCAGTCCTAGCACACTGCTGACAGGATGACGTATTCACTCACTTCACTCGGCGAAATTCAAATGCCATGTATTGCACGAAATCCCACCTGTCTTGCTAGCAGAACTTGTAAGCTTGACTGATCCACCTGACTGACTGACAAAGTAAAAAACAGACTGCACTGCCATACATACAAAGGTCCAGTGTGATCGATTCGATAAAATAAACTTGGTACATTTATTTAGCTAACACTTTATCACCTCATAGGCAGCAGGTTCGTAGCATCATCTGGTCTCCTTTGTCACTTGTGAGTTGTGACTCCTGCTGCGGAGAAGCGGGTCACTCTTTTTAGATTCAAAAATGTTCTATCACGCGAGTAATCTAGGCTAAATATAGAAGTATGTCTCTAATATTTTCGTTTGATGGATTCATGAGCGAGTTGAATGTTGTGTGTGCGCATTCACTAGCAACCCCTGCAGTGGTGATACCGCGTAGTAGTGTACATAATTTACAGTCATTTGTGTGTCAGTTTAATACTGGTAAACTTGTTACGAAGGTTTTAAAAAAGTCATTTAGTGATGGGGGGCAAATGCCCCCCCTTGCCCCCCCTTAGCTACGCCTCTGCACAGGCCTATGTTCAACACCATGGAGCTGTACAGTCATCCCCAGGCTGGCCAGAGCTACATTAAGGCCCCAGATCAGTTGTACAGCTCACTACTGTGGATAAGCTGCCAGCAAACTCAAGTCTATAGCTGATTGTGAAATTTGATAATTTATTAGCTTTGCCACGGTGTTCTTGGTATAAAATGAAATCTGCTGTCATGGGTGATAAGACCAGTTTTCTTAGATATACTCATGTAATGCAATGAGTAGACGTACAGGCTCATGGTCTGTTCTGTTCCTTTTAGGTCAGTACAATACAATTGGTAAAAGATAATAGCAACAATGGCACTGTGCTAGCTACTGCACTGCAGCTATATTCTATTGCTCTGGTATTTCCTTGTTGTGCATTGCAGTTAGGTGTGAAGTTTGTTAAGGCCAGATTCATTATTTCCCACCCATATGTAGTCGAACTTGCATGTTTTTTTTTAGTCAACTAAACATTATTTTCATTATCACATGATTATCTATCATTTGCACCAATTTACTATTATAGCAATAACCTCATTCAAGGTCATAACCCATCAGTAGGCTTTCCAGTATACTAGTAAAAATCACCCTAAATTTCCTGGCACAAACTAACAGCGTGCATTTAATTTGTGATTTGCTCCATCACATGAGCTCCTATGAAGATGATCCTTTGTATGAGTTTGTCGATATGCTGATCATTGTGGAAATCTTAGTTTTATCATGTGTATTACGTCTATGTAAGTTTGTCATTTTATGGTCTTTTAAAGACTTGTCTATGTAGAATACTTTGAAACTGTAAATAACGCACCGTCAATGCACTCATTCTTACTTTAAAGTGTGTAGTTACTATGCTCAGTTTAGCATAACAATTTTAAGATTGTTGTGTCACCAACTCAAAAGTATTAACTAATTCAAAGTCAGCATAACAGTGCCATAATTGAAACCACAACTCCACCTTAGGTACTATAGCATCATTGTGACACCTCCACTTTTAATTAGTTGTTTACTGTTATAAGTTGCTAATTTTTAATTTATTTTACTTACTTGAGATAACCACTTGCCTATAAGTATACAACATTGCATTGACCTGTGTAAACATATTTGCTTACCACAAAGCATCCTGAAGTTACTCTCATTCTACGTATAAACTTGCAGCTAAAAGCAACTGCAATTTCAAGACAGTCCAGGTTACTAGATGGCTTCCTGTGTATTGGGAGCCCCAGAGAAAATGAACCTTTATAAAGCACTGTGCATGCCAAAATAGCCAATTCCAACCGAACAAGCTATAATAACCCGACTTGTTTACATAATTCTGTTTTAGTTGTAGTAATGGTCTGTCAGCAGTGAAAAGGACATCGTAGCTATGCCTCGCGCCATTGCTAGTGATGGTGTCACGCACAAGGCTGCATGGGAAAGCTAATTTTCTTTCCTCTCAAGGCTTAGTCACTGAAACGGCACTTTTCAAGGCAAGTCTATACCACAAGGGAGAATCAATGGATTGGTGTCACCATGCCTCATGTAAACGAAGTAAAAGTGGAGAAAGACAGCTAGCAAAATTCACTGTATAATGGTGCTGGCTTGTTGTGTCATGCAGCAATGCAGCCAATTTTCTAGGAAAGTAAGTCACCAATACCTGCCTTGGCACTCCAGTTGACCCTCCAGCACCGGAAAAGGGTGGTGAAGAACCTGCTGGTTTGGTTATGCTATTGTTTTGTTGACAATATTTTAGTGGTTAACAAATTAACAATAAATTCTTGGTGTGGATAACTAATTAATTAACATGGTTAGCCACGAGTCTCTTACTGAATAAGAAACTTCTATTTTAATCAAACTTCAAAACATTGCTATATAACATCATTTTCTAAGAGATAAATGCCATTGAAATACAGTACATTGCGTTGGTAAAAACACGTGCTACAGTACCGCTCAAACGTAATGTTGTCTCGTGCAAGTGCGAATGATTAAAAATGAGCTAATTGACAGGCATGGCTGCTCGTGAGATTCATCCCAAATGAAATAGGATGAATACCCGTAAGCAAAACGGGTGCCACACCCTTTTATTAGCTTAATTTTCAGTCATTGCACTATCATGAGACGAAGTTACATTTGAGCGGTACCATACATTAATAATTTTATGCATGTTTTGATTGTTTCAGTAAATGGTGAAGAAAGAGTCAAATTAAAATATTTAATATGCCAATGGATTTGCCTCTTCATGTTTGTTTCATTTCTGTACCATGAAGCAAACATGAGTTACGTGTGTGTACAAATATTAGAAGCAGAGCAAATACATAGAAAGGGGAGAGTGCTATCACTAGTACTCGTGACTGTTACATACGCAGATACACAGCTTACAGCTGAGTGAATCATGTTATGCATCCAATTGTAAACCATAATCAAATCCGTGGATGTTGTTTCTGAAGATAACTGATTGTTATAATGGCATACAGGACTACAGCAACATGTTAATGAGTAAAGTGGATAGGCACAGCAATTATTGTATTGGAGTATTCTAATTGGAGAGCAGCAGTGCTACTGTGTGAAAAGATTAATCGTTACTAATAATGTACAGTACATTGATGAAGCTGCCAACATTTTGTTTAATAAGTGATCACCGAGGTATTGTGATTGATTCCAATATAAATCATGTGACGTGTTGATCACTCGACATGAAAGGTGCCACAGTTGGTACAACAGAGTGAGGGCGAGGAGTATTGGAATAAGTAAACAGGGGTGCACTACATACAGTATGTATCATAGTCAATAGCTATATAGGATAATAAGCTAGCACACAATAGCTATCTAGGTATGCATAACACATTTTATATAACTCTATTAGCAAGAGTTTATAAGGGTGTAGGGAGAGTGTTGAACTATGCTATACCCTGTGAAAAATGAGCCCGTAAAGTTCTATGGCATCGTTCAAACAACTTTGTGATTTGTGTTGATTGGTGATTAATTATAAGTGCAGTGGGTGCTCATACAGTGTACACATTGAGAGAATGAAGCTACAGAGTAAAAGGAACAGTGTACTCGAGAAACTATGGCACAATGCGCTGAGGAACTTAGTGCAAAGAGAAAGACACAGCCAACTAACCTGGAAAGCCATAGATACTGTATCAGCTTCGCACATGACATCTTAACCCGTCTTAATATGAGATTTCATCATGGTCGCCATTGTTGAAACTGATAGTGAAAGTGACATGTGTAGATGGGGTTTTAGCCATAGGGATTCAATGCGGACCACCCGACCAAACTAAGAAGGAGTTAAATCTGCTATCAACAGTGGTCAGATTTACGAGAGAACACAAATATATGCGGGCTACTTTATGGATTCATTTTTCATTGGATATAGCGAGTTCGATATTCTCCCTACACCATTATAAACTCTTGCTAATAGGAGTCCATATGAAGATGGGCTCCAAATGTGCAAACTGTTTGTAGCTTCTACTGTCACTAGGCATGGACTTTGGAAGGTATGGACATTCTGTCTTGGGATACCTGGTTGTTGATTGTGTAAGTGCCCCCCAATTGTGGACAGCTTCCTCCACCACTGCTGTACATGCAGCAAGGGCTTGTATTTAGGCTTTTGTTAATTAGCCTTTTGCTTTAATTTGTTTGAATGAATCACAATTGTGACTGGATTTGAGACAACCCGGCTAACACGCACAAAATCAAACTAACGTTTTTACCACAAAGGGATTGCTGGCCTGATACACTATCACATTCCACTCTATTTTTTCTTCAGAACTAGTGTGTATGGTTACTGCAGATCTGAAGCTTTTATCAGACTCTGTGAAGCCATGAGTGGAGGTTTGGTGCCATTCTATGCCATATGGCTTTGTTGGAATGGTGTGTACTGAGCTGGGAAGCCTGTGAAAGTTCATCATTTGTGTTCTCCTTTATTTGGAAGTGATTTGAGAGCCCAAATTGGACCTCTGGATTTCATTCTCATCTTCTATTGAAATTTGGTTTGAAAAATTGAGATACTCTAATAAAGCATTCATATAAATGCCCATGTATTAATGTTAATAAGTGATGTAGAGTGTTGATATTCAGGGTTTCATTTTCCGAGGTAGAATACTTCTAGACCATACATTGTAACATTATAAATGTAGACAATGCAAAATCTTATACTGCTGGTCTGGGGGCATGCCCCCCAAGGAAAGTGTTAAACATGGACACTCTGAGATTGAATCTGAGATCAGTTTCAACTACTTATCACTGCCTTCTATGCAGTACCACATATAATTTACAGAGAAATGATTAGTGGTACATGCACAAAATTTGTATTGCATACATGTTACGCAAAAAAAAAATGTATTCAGTTTGTAGCTAGAGCTACATGCATGCTATATTAACACTGTTACAAATGGTGCATTGATTGAATATAAGTATCTATCTAGCTATATTGCAAAACTTACTCTTGAAATTGTCACATGCAGAACACTTTTATCACTTGACTTTCATTCCACTCTGTCCAGTCAATGCATTCTCTAGTGCTTTAGTACTGTTTAAGTAGGGATCCCCCCCCCCCCAAGAGTGATGCATACCGCCTAAAATTCTGTAATCATTCCACGACAAAAATCACCTATACGGAATAATATTAGTCCATCTAACATCAAATACAGCATTGAAAACAAGAAAACACTTAGCTACAGGCAGCTGGATATAGAATTTTTTAAAATCACTGAAACTCAAATTTTTGTCTGCTTGCCTGCCTGACTGACTACAGTTGCAAGGATGGAAGCTCAATGAAGTAACACACAGCCACTATTTTATGCCACAATAACAAATTCACCAATGGTATGTCCTTTATGGGGTTCTAATGAGTGTGTACCTTCTGTGGCCTTGTCTTTCCTTTTATCTTCGAACAGGTTGCTCATCCTCTTCTTCATGCAATGAAACCATATTGAGGCATTAATTTTCCATATCATCACTTTCCTTGAGCAGCAAATTTAAAATTATTTAAAGCACTTATGCTCAGCATATACCTATTACTTAATGATTGGATCAAGGCCACGCTCATTGACAGATTAAAAGCGATCTAGTGCAGAGACTACTCTTAACAATCTATTTACATGATCATAGTGACTACACCCTTTATTATTGGTCTAGCTTATAATGTTAGCACAGTGAAAACATGAAATAGTGAATAGCCAACTTGAGATACTCCAATACAGCAGTCATCCTAATAGAACAGTCACACATGTATAGCTATAAGAAAAATCAACAACTAGTATATTTTAAAATGAAATAGGGATCTGAGTGGTAAAAATTAGTGAAACAAGAGATGAATGATGGTATTACAGTATAGCTTGGTGGGAAAATCCCTACTTTCATTTGGCATTGAACAAAATAATTGTTATAACAATGGATTTTCTCAAAGCTCTCTTGTTTCACTACATTTTATCACTTGGATCACTACTTCATTTTTCCATTAATAATTTTTAAATATACTAGTCATATAAGTATATATTATTTGATACATAGTAGGTCAGACAGTAATAAATATGATATCTACATAATTATGTTATTTAGGAAAGATGAAAATGACATTATTGTTGTGGATGCTTTTGTCAGCCTTTAAAATCAGCATTCAAGAAGGTTAGTTAATATTACATTATCTAACTCTGTTATATAAAAATTCCATTAATGTACATAGTATAGGCTTCCTCAAATGTTATAATATACAGTAAGCTGTTCCAGTGTGATATCTTCAGATGTGTATGTCATACAGTATGGTTGTACTGTATATTTGAGATCATAGAGGTTTGGATATTTTTGGCCAAAAATATCACCCTAAACCCAACTTCACAATACCATCCTGGTCATTGTAGCCATCATTGCAGCCATTTCATGGCCGCCACCTTTGATTTCACAACTTTTTTCACCAAGTGCCATGCCCTTTTATAGAGCTTGGATGTTTTTGCATGGATTTCACTTTTTTATAGTTATTATAACATGCTTACAAGGATATGACTAAAATATACACACGAGAGCATGCAGCGCTCGAATGAGAGTGCGTATATTTAGTCGTATCCCGAATAGTTATGCTATAACTGTTATATTCTACACCCCATGTATGAAACGATTATAGATAATGATTTATAGTGAAACAATACCTCGAGGAGATTGAAATCAGTAGAAATTCTAGGTGGATCAGACGTTTTAGACTCTTAGCGGTTTCATGCCAACCTAGTTGGAATTAGTGAGTTATCCACGAAGGAGACGAGTTATCAAAATTTGTTCCAGTAGCTGAGGTGAATAAATGTTGGTTGATTTAGGCGCTTGTCATTAGAGACTTGTTTACTGTTTAGATAAGGATTTCACTATATGCGTGAAGTTACACCATGTATAGTAAGTGTACAAAGCATGGTATATCAGTTATTTACCACAGTTTGCCATGGCATACCACAGTGCGGCACTTGATCTGAACCACAGGTGTGATAATTTTTTAAATATACATAATTATATACCCAAAGCCAACTATATATAAACTGGATTTGAGGTTTGTTTTTACTCATATCATTGTTCTTCTTATCTACACATACATACAGTGAAGATGATATAAAACAAACTAGTGCTCTACCAATACAGAAAAATACCTACAGATTTGATACCATACAAAGCCAATTTGTATTGATATAAGGATACACATACATGAAATTGACAAGGAGAAAACATCCTGACCACCTAGGAGACTCCTGTAAATGTTTGTGCATTAATCAGATGGCTGCAGGTTTGAGGCTGCCCAGGTCCAGTCATGGATTTTTATTCTCCTTTCTCCACCCCATACTTTCTGAATCAACTTTAAGCAGGTGTCCTACAGACCTTTAGCATTGTGCTGTAAAGCCTTAATAAATAAACTAATGTCCATTTGGTTCCACATGGGGTACTTTGAGATAATAAGTCGCTTTCTAGGGATCCTATGGATGCATATACGTGAAATTAACAAGGAGAAAACATCGTGACTGCCTGGCTGACTCCTGTAAGCATTCGAGTATTAATCGGATGGCTGCAGGTTTGAGGCTACCCAGGTCCAGTCATGGATTTTTTTCTCCTTTCTCCACCTTTGCAATCATACTTTCTGTAATAGCCTTAAACAAGCTGTAGGACCAGGTGTCCCACAGACCTTCAGCACTTGTGCTGTAAAGCCTTAATAAATAAAATAAAATAATTTTGTGCTTGCTTATTCACGGCTATATAAAGTTGTAATAAATATTTAGTGCCTGTATTTATTTGCAATAGTATTTTAAACTCCTTTCAAGTTAGGTATTATTAGAGTATCTTGATTTTTATGTGAAATGTGATAAGTTGCAGTTGCTCAATTTTTAACAAAGCAAATCCTGAACTTTTATGCTAGAATACGATTTCCAGACTGTTGTCATAAGTTTCATTAGCACAGTACTTATTATGATGATTATGGTGGTGACGATTAGCGTAAGTAGGTCTTATTAGTAGTGTACTACCCCACTAATCTGTACCAAAATGGCTATAATATCGGCTTTGATTTGATGGAATAGTAGAGAATAGTATTGTATACAGAGTTTATTTGATTACTTTTACAATACTCTAATAGAGCACACATTTTTGAGAATTTCTAATAGAACACACATAGAACGTTCTAGATTTTCCACTGAAATTACGAACTTTAACAGTTTTTGCCTTGTAACTCTATAGCTGTCAATGCAATTTCTTTTAAACCACAAAAGCTTTACCAATTTTTAAGTTATTCCCATAAGCAGTTTAACTTGTAGGCACGACAAGTTGGCCTTTTTAACACAAATAATCATCCATAGCTCTATGACTATTAATCAGATTGCACCAAATATGGTACGTGATTATGCCAAAATACATTCTTAAAGTATACCAAAGACCAAGAAAATTGAGCTATGCATTTGCATTTCATAATGTTTTTTTGTAAAGTGTGTGAAAAGAAAAATCTAATCCAAAACAGCCAAGCTGCAAAAAAAGAGTGCGGCACTCAAAAAGGCTATGGTGAAAAAAGATGTGAAATGCAAGGTGGTGGCCAAGAAATGGCTGTGATGGTAGGTTAATGGTAAAAATTTTAATAACGACAATTCAGGTGAATTTGGTACCGCTTGGTCTTGGCACAAAATTCACCTGAATTGTCGTTATTAAAATTTTTACCATTAACCTACCATCACAGCCATTTCTTGGCCGCCACCTTGAATTTCACATCTTTTTTCACCATAGCCTTTTTGAGGGCTGCACTCTTTCTTACAGCTTGGCTGTTTTGGATTAGATTTCAATTATTTTGTATTTGTATACCACTATGGCCGGCTTTGGGGCTTCTTGACCTATCTTTTTTTCTTTACCACAAGAAGAAGAAAAAAATGAAGCAGATTTTGAATACTTAAACTAATTCTGATTTCATCACTAACTGTACAAATTATATATATATAATACATATATATTATTACATGTCAATTATTCCCTATAACAGATAACTTGTTTGCAGCTGATCTCTCTACTGGGTGACTTGAAATGTAGCTGAAGTCTATACAGGGTGATTTGCTTGTAAATGAACTCTCTACAAGATTCTCTCTACAGAGTGACTTTTTCTAGCTGAACTCTCTGCAGGGTTATCTGTTTGTTGTTGAACACTCTACAGGGTGATCTGATCTCTCTATAGGGTTACTTGTTTGTAGCTGAACTATCTGCAAGGTGATTTATTCATATCTGAACTCTCTACAAGGTGATCCTTCTAGCTGATCTCTCTACAGGATGACTTGTTTGTAGCTGAACTCTCTAAAGAGTGATTTGCTTGTAGCTGTACTCCTTACATTGTGTCTAGTTTCTAGATGATCTCTCTACAGGGTGATTTTTTTGTAGCTGAACTCTCTACATGGTGATTAGTTATTAGTTGATCTCTCTACAGGTTGATTTGTTTGTAGCTGTACTACCTACAAGGTGATTTGTTTGTATAGCTGAACTCTCTGCAGGTTGATTTGTTTGTAGCTGATCTCTCTACAGGGTAATTTGTTTGTAGCTGAACTCCCTACAAGGTGATTTGTTTGTATAGCTGATCTCTCTGCAGGTTGATTTGTTTGTAGCTGATCTCTCTACAGGGTAATTTGTTTGTAGCTGAACTCCCTACAAGGTGATTTGTTTGTATAGCTGATCTCTCTGCAGGTTGATTTGTTTGTAGCTGATCTCTCTACAGGGTAATTTGTTTGTAGCTGAACTCCCTACAAGGAGATTTGTTTGTAGCTGATCTCTCTGCAGGTTGATTTGTATTAGCTGAACTCTATACAGGGTGATTTGCTTGTAGCTGAACTCCTTACATTGTGTCTAGTTTCTAGCTGATGTCTCTACAGGGTGATTTTTTGTAGCTGAACTTTCTACAGGATGATTTGTTTCTAGCTTATATATATATATATCTCTACAGGTTGATTTGTGTGTAACTAATCTCTCTACAAGTTGATTTGTTTGTAGCTGATCTCTCTGCAGGTTGATTTGTTTGTAGCTGATCTCTCTGCAAGCTGATTTGTTTGTTGCTGATCGCTCTACAGGTTGATTTGTTTGTAGCTGAACTCTCTACAAAGTGTTTTCTTTGTAGCTGATCTCTCTACAGGGTAATTTGTTTGTAGCTGAACTCTCTCCACAGTGACTTGTGTGTAGCTGAATTCTCTAGAGAGTGACTTAATTGTACCCGAACTCTCTACATAGTGCATGACTTGTTTATAGCTGAACTCTCTTCAGTGTGACTTGTCTACAGTGATATTTGTAGCTTAACTCTCCACAGGGTGACTTGCTTCTAGCCTAACTGTCTATAAGAGTAACTGTTTGCAGCTGAACTCCCTACAGAATAACTTGCATTGTAATAGAACTCTATAATTGAGTAAGTCATAAACTAGCTGAATGCTCTATTATGGTGACTGTTCTACTATAGTATCTCGATCTCGCATTTGCTACACGGAGTTGGCTTTTGAATCATAACTCAGTGATTTGTAATCTGATTCTTCTGTACTACTGCAAGGACTTTCTAGGATGAGTATTCCAGCAACATACCGATTTTCAGCTCACTGCTCTACGCGGTTTGCTAGGTAGGCGTGCAAATTATTGGTATTTTTATTCACGAATCTCGATCGCCCAATTGTTACACACCTTCGGTTTCACGTCATATCTCCATGATCTTCGTTTCAGTTGCTTTCAAACCACCAAAAGACACTCCTACTGCTCTATCCACAAACCGATTTTCAGCTCATTCCATGAAGCGGCTTACCCTGTAGGCGTGACAACAAATCAATCTTGTTTTACACGAATAATAGGTCATAAATCCTTAACTGTTTCTTTGGATTTGCACCAAATTTGACACTAGGATTCGCCTTTGGACTCCCTTTCTGTGTGCCAAATTTCAAGGCAATCGGAGTACGCGTTTGCGTTTTATAGCAATTTTTGCAAGTGTGCAAAAAGACGGAAAAGATAAAAAAAGGCAGGTTATATAGAGCCAGCACCGGTTACACTGTTTTTCCGGCTATTTTGCCGGCAGTAGAGGGTATAATACTTAGAATGTTATGTGCATTAAAAAAAAACTTGTACAAAAAACCTAAGAAAGCGAGAAAAAAAAGTTGTCTAAGCGAGGGCTCGAACCCTGGAATCCGTACTCATAAGCAATGTTTGTAACAATTATACCACCGGTGCTGCAGCTACTCATCTCTTTTAGTTTCTACCTTATAAACATCCGACTGAAGTGACTTCTATATATAACAAGAGTGAAGAAGAAACCAAAGCTGAACCCTAGCCTACCCCTAACGCTAAGGAACTACTTTTCGCGTCCCCTATAGTTGAATGCTCGGGGCAACCTACTAGACGCGTGCCCTAAAGTTGAATGCTCGGGGAAACCTACTAGACGCATGCCCTAAAGTCGAATGCTCGGGGCATATTGGACGAGTACCAACTCTAGCTCGCCTAGACACAACTGGTTTGTTTGATAGTCCAGCAAATGATGGACTTGTGCCGGTAAAATAGCCGTTCACGTTCATAACCGGTGCCGGTACTATATCCACTTTGAAAAAAAACCAAGAAAAAAATTCGAAACATTGGCAGCTCGTATCTCGGAAATGGATTGAGCGATTTCCTTCAAATTTGGAATGTGAACTCCCCTAGTTGGCGGACAACTTTGAAGCAAATTTGGGTACAATCGGATAAGGGATCACCAAGATACAAAGGTGTGAAAATGACATTTTCTTTCTTCCTGTTAATATACCCATGGTGTGGCATGCCGGCTTCTTGGGCCGCACGACACACTATCATGTGTCTTGATCTAAGCCACCCAAGCCCCCTAAATAAAGCCAAACTTTGAAGGCTCATATTTCATGATTGTGTTAGACAAGACAATCTTGATATGTGGGGTGCTGAAGGTGGAGGGAATTTGCAGTATAAATACAATTCTAATTTGAGAAGGGATCACGGAGCTACATTTGCGTGAATATTGCATTTTGTTTCTTCCTGTAAATGTACTTAGGATGTGGTACGCCAACTTTCTTGGTCACATGTGTGTCTTGATACTATTGATCGATGTGCAAGTTCATGGTGAACAGACTGAGCCAAATTCTGTCTTCGTAGCTTATTTAAGTCATAAGTTATGCCTCTAATTTATTTTGCCTTATTGGTGTTGTATAAATCAAGTTTATTCCTGTTCCAGCTGTCTAGCACTATAACTCCAAGAGTATTTATTAAAAAGGCTGAAACTTTGGCTGTCCACTCCTTTTTTGCTATAGATAACAAGGTAGCAATAAAATGGAATTCGCAAAAATAGTTGGTTTTTGCAAAAATGGAATTCGCAAAAATAGTTGGTTTTCGCAAAAATAGTTGATTTTTGCTCAGCGGGTCACATATTTGATATCATGCTAACATTGCTGACACTATAGGCTAATGCAGATACTGTATTACTCTGTGATGTATAAGCTGTGTATCAGGTTGAATTCATCCTCCTTCTACAGTTGCCTATATTGTTGCCACCTGATCTGAGATATTGACCATCTTTCAGTGGCAAATTCAGTCTCTACCTAGTGGGATAGTATTTGGAAAATACAATTATTGATCTTGACTCACCTAGCCTTCATAATAATGTGACTGTCTCAGCAAAAACCAAATAGTTTACACAAGTATACTTTAAAATAAGATTGGTGAAAGCATGCATGCTATATACAAAGAAAAAATACACAACTTTTGATCGAAAAGAGAAGCAAGTCTCAAATCAATTAAACCTATATTCCATTTTATTCACCTGATCATGGAGAGTTTGAATATATTTTTAACAACATTATGCATGTCACATGTGTGTTTGTTTATGATATTGTCATTTCTTTTTTTTTTAAATGCTTTCGTATTTGTGGACACAAGTGAATGCAGGGCTGAAACTGTACCTTGGTGGATTTGCCAACGTTTTATGCTGAATCCCATTTTTAGGCAAAGGAAAACAAAAGTTATGGTTACAAATTTAAATGCCTTTAGTTCATTTAACTACTCACCATAATAGGTTGAAACTTTTGTAAACTATTCATGAATACTGTAGATAATACTAAGAGACAGTAGTGAGATTATAAAAGAAATTTTGTGGACATTGCGCACACTGTGTGGCTGAGACTGTCACTATAGGTTGAAAACCTTGCCTTTTTACAGCTTAACTGTTATACGTAGCACAAATCAAGTGCTTCACCAACCATTATTATTGTTACAAGTAGGACTCTCAGTTTTGATTATTTTATTAATCGATTAATCATCGATTACTAAATTGATTAATCGATTAATCTATATGTAGTGAACTCCATGCGTAATATCAGCGACCCTTAATCACCACCCAGACTAACATTGTAGTGGTAAAGGCAGAGTTGAAGGAATGGCAGCAGTTGATAACTAGTTATAATTAGTAGTACCTAAAAGCTGCAATATGGCATGTTTATGAGCTCAGAATCTGTCATGGATGTGGTAAGCCAACTAGAGGTGTGCTGTAGCATTGAAAAAAGAAAAGTGATGCAAGTTTTGCTATAAAGCACAACAATACATGGTTACCTAAGGTGGTGTGGCCTCTATTACACAACCCAGACAATTAGGCACCACAAATATTTTAATACATGCTCGGATTACTCTGTGTTTTGATTAGTTATCAAGATGGCTGCTATACTTTGAGAGAATATCAGTTTATTTTTTTCTGTGATGCAGTTCTTTTTTCTTAAGGTATAGCAGCTACTAGTGACATCCACATGGCTTACAAATATCAACAAGCAGGCATTAAAAGGACACATGATAGTGTATTGTGCAGCCAAGTAGTGCAGACACGCGACAGACAAGTGTGTCTTTTACAGAAACCAAGAAATGCTGTTTTTGCACATTCATAACTCAATAGTGCCTGAACAAAAATTAACCAATTTTGCTGCAGAAATTTCCTCAGGTTAGGATACCTCCTATTCCAAATTTGAGCTGAATCTTGTCCTGCCATCACTGAAATATGTACCTTCAAACTTCATCTTATTTTCTTAATATTTTTCTTCTTAATTTTCTTATGTAAATTTTCTTTTCACACATTTCTTTTTACACACTTTGCAGTAACTTGTACACACTTTAGTCGAGTGACTTTAAATTTGGTATAAAGCAAATCCAAACATTGAAAAAAGCACGATCTAAATACTCTAATAGAACAATCACTGAGAAGTATAAAAACCTGTGCAAAAATGTCTGAAAAAAATTTCTCCAGGGTCCAAACCAGGGACCTCCACACCTATTTACCCAAGCCCTTTACTACTCTGCCACTGCTGTCAGTTGCTAACCTCACTTAATACCTAACTTATAAATGAAAATTCAGAACACTAGAATGATAACTCATAGATTTGTGAGTGGAAATTCTATATAATTATGTTACTGGATTTTGGAAAAACGATCCAAATCGCACATTAGAAGTTTCGAGATAAACGGTTTTAAAGAATTGAAACCAGCATAACTCTCCAAGGATAGCAAGCACGCGTATGAAATTTACACAAAAGATGCATCAATCTGTTACCTTTCAAGCCACTTCCAGTACTTGTAGCTGCTTGTACAGTTTCCTGCCAAATAAGATAGAAAGTCTGAGCAGTTGGACGAGCGAAGTAGTATCACGAGTGCTCACAAAGGGGTGGAGGCTGGGGGGTGGCGGGGAGGGAAAAAGATGGGCCTCAAAATGGAGGCAGACCACGATTGGAGTCCAGACACGAGATTACAGGGCTGTGCTGGCTCCTTAGTGGCTGATATGTAGCAAACTCTACAGAGAACACGTCTGGCCAACATTATAAGGCTGTCCACCAGTAAACCACCGATTCTTGCCAAGCCAGGTCCTTCACAAGGCCTGAAATCGCCATTTGGGCACTCCACACCACCCAGAAAAGACGTCTATTAAAACCAGCCTCGTGTAGTTTGAGTAGTGCTGAGGGTCATAACTTATAGTACGATAGTGTAGCTATCCACTGGTGGTGTTAGTTTGATTTTGCCTGATGTGCAATTTGGTTCGGTTCTGTAAAATCTGGTCACATATAAATTATTTCTGGAGCATCACGTGAGATCACGTGACCTGCCAAGAATCCTGGAGCAGTGGAAAGAAGTCTGGTCAGTGTGTGGTGGCTGGCACTGGTCATGGAGTGATTCCAAAGTATGTTTTTGTGTGTTTGGCTCCTTTACAGCTAGATGAGTGTTATATAATAATAATATGTGACTGGATTTTGGAAAAACGATCCAAATCGCACATTAGAAGTTTCGAGATAAACGATTTTAAAGAATTGAAGCCAGCATAACTTTCCAAGGATAGCAAGCAGCGTATGAAATTTACACAAAAGATGCATCAATCTGTTACCTTTCAAGCCACTTCCAGTACTTGTAGCTGCTTGTACAGTTTCCCGCCAAATAATATAGAAAATCTGAGCAGTTGGACAAGCGAAGTAGTATCACGAGTGCTCACAAAGGGGTGGAGGCTGGGGGGTGGTGGGCAGGGCAAAAGATGGGCCTCAAAATGGAGGCAGACCACGATTGGAGTCCAGACACGAGATTACAGGGCTGTGCTGGCTCCTTAGTGGCTGATATGTAGCAAACTCTACAGAGAACACGTCTGGCCAACATTATAAGGCTGTCCACCAGTAAACCACCAATTCTTGCCAAACCAGGTCCTTCACAAGGCCTGAAACCGCCATTTGGGCACTCCACACCACCCAGAAAAGACGTCTATTAAAACCAGCCTCGTGTAGTTTGAGTAGTGCTAAGGGTCATAACTTGTAGTACGATAGTGTAGCTATCCACTGGTGGTGTTAGTTTGATTTTGCCTGATGTGCGATTTGGTTCGGTTCTGTAAAATCTGGTCACATATGTTGAATTGAAGTGCTCAGAAAAAATGTATGTTCTATTAGAGTACTACAAAATATTTATGAAATAGCCTATATCAAGTGTGTTTTGTGGCCAAGTACAGCCAGTATGGGCAGATGACATACTCATTTTACGGACTATAAAAATTCTATGTAACAGAATTTTACACTGACTGACTGACTATCTACCATACAACACAAAATGTTGGCAAATTCACAACTAGTCAACTTTGACGAATTAAATTTTACAAGAACCGCAGACCTAAACACTGACATTTGAGGTGCTTGTTGACACGTGATGAATTAAAACTGAACAAATGTAACCAATTCATCACATTTTTCTTTCATCAAAATTTCCTCTCATAAGTAACTAATGAACTGATGCCTCCAGCAAAGTATAACTCAACAATGGATAAGGCTACGTGCTTGATTTATTTGATTCACTGTTCAACGTTGCTTCATCTTGAGATGTGCTTTCACAGTATGTACAATGCATGTATCATGGACTTGCCTTTGTCCTCCTTTGTGTTCCAGTTGTTTTTGCTGACAACACAAGGTGTCGATTCACAATAGCTGAGTCAGCTAATTGTCCGTATTTTTTGTAGTGACTGTACTGATTACAGAGACACTTCTTGTGCTGTTCTCCATTGGTAACACTATGTAATGGGTGAAGCATAGACAAAACCAAAGCATAATGGCCACCTCCCTTTCTGCTACGTAATTGATTGTTGGGGCACATACTATGAATCAAAATTATTTTTATGGCATTCCTGGCACCATTCTTTCTTTTATTGTGATATGTGCTGGTTCATTTGACACACGTAACTATGTTATGAAAAAAGCAAAGAATCAAGCAGAAGGAAATCAAAGAGAAAAGTAGTGAACAAGGGAATAGATAAAAAAGTGGTGAAACAAGGAAGGTTGCCTATACCTGCAGATATACAAGCGGACATTTAATTCCTAATTTAGTCATGGTTATGTAGACTGAAGTTTAGGGTTTTAATGTCCACTAGTATATCTCAGTTATGGGAAACTTTCCTTGTTTCACCACCATTCCCTTGTTTCACTACTTTTTTTTCTTTTTGATCCTTAATCCTACTTAATATTCCTAAATTTTCCTTCTAATTGCTATATTAAAACTGATTCAGTTTGTTACCATTATTAATGTATTAGTTTCTCTTAGCCATCTTAACTCTGTGAGGTAGAAACAGGTATACAGTAGCTAAATAGCAGTGGTTGTTGAAAGTGATGTTAAGCAAATTACATTTTAAATATCACAGTTAGTAAGCTAGTAAGCATAGTGATGCCTTGTTACAAAGCATATTGCTATATCTTGCAAACAAACACCTTGTAAACTTTAGCTACTAGTACACTATGTTTTGTGCTTCACTACATTCTTCTGCATCTTGTTCAAAATTTAAAGCAATTATGTGCATTCTGTTACTGTTGTAACAGTTATTTCTGTTGAATTATTAAGGAACATTATTTTGCACAAGCATAATCCATGCCCTGTATGGGTCAAAACAAAAGGTATCTAATATAGAGTGGTATAAATAGTGGCTGAATATGCTAGTACCAGACAGTCGACTACCAAAACTACAATTTTGCTAGATCCCTGATTTGGTATAAAAGTCACAAGCTATCATAACTCTACCCTAATTAAGCCAAATTCATAACATTTTGAAACCATAATTAATTTTTCCCTTAAACTTATTGCAGCCACACCTCCTGTTTTAGTCTCAGATGTGCTAGGAAGAAATTTTATGTCACTTAGTTTGAAGGAAGGAAAGCTCAGATCCATTTGCATTGTGCATGAAGTGATAGCCAAACTATATTGTTGTATAGTGAAGGTTTGTGGGCTTTCCTTTTGTTGATTGCTGGGTTGTGCTGAATCCCAAAATACAAGATTTTCAGCCAATTATTGGAAAAGAGTAGCTCCATACCAAATCCACAGTAGAAAATCAATTTATTTTTGCTATGGGTTATAATCAGGTATAGACTCGGACTATATATACCAAGTATGGGAAAGAACCCGCGCTTCATCTGGAGGGCATGCAATTTTTCACAATTTTCATTACAAATCAATCACGATTCCTGTCGTATGGCGAAAGATAAATAAGGCTTACTGGTACATACAAAAATACTTTGATATGCCCTACAGGTTGAAATAGTAGGGGAGTAGTTTCGTGATTATCAATTTTTTCATTGCGGATCCTATGCCAGGCCATCACTGAGATATGCGCCTTCAAAGTTCATCTCAGCTTCTTCATATTTTTCTTCATCTTCGTATTATTCTTCTTATTCTTCTTCTTTTTTTTCGCACCACTTTAAAAAATGCTATAGCTCCTGCATGCTTTAGTTGATTTTCTTCAAATTTGGAGGGCTGTAAGAACGTAATTTCGCACATTTACAGTCCACATTTTGTACACTTTGGATAAAGAACAAGGGAGTTATATGCAATTTTCGAAAAATTTGATAGCAATCTTTTGTCATGGCCACAGGGTAAACCGTTTGAAGGAATGACTTGAAAATCAATCTGTACATGGAGTAACCATCGTAGTGCAAACCTTTTGTAGTTTGAAAGAAATTGCATTAACAGTCATGGAGTTATAACAAAAATGCCAACCATATGTAAAATTTGCGCGACTGAGTTTTGGTAATAAAAAAGCCAAAAAGTTATACTTGCCACACCTACCAGGCAAACTAGTTAATGGAATGGAATAAGCTGAAATCAAGTAGAGAGGTAGATAAATCATTTTAGAGTGGTCTTTCAGTGGTTTACAAGGAATCAGGTTAAAATCCACTGAGCTACTACACTATGAAAGTGAACTAGTTGTAAGAAGTGCACGATCGAGATACTCTAATAGTGCAGTCACCCTAATAGAACATTCAGCTGCACAATAAGTCTCTCTATTAAAACGTTCAGCTACAATTAAATCACCATGTAGAGAGTTCAGCTAACAACATAGGGAGTTCAACTACAATCAAGTAACCCTTCAACTAGTATCAAAACAAACAGCCTTGTAGAGAGTTCAGTTACAAACAAGTCACCCTATTAGAGAAACAAGTCACCCTTAAGACAGTTTAGCAGCAAACAAATCACTATGTAGAGAGTTCAGCTATGCTTCAAGTCACCCGTAAAGAGCTCAGCAGAGATCATCTAGAAACGATTCACCCTGTGGGGATCAGCTAGAAGCATATCACCCTGTAGAGAGATCAGCTAGAAACAAGTCACCCTGTAGAGAATTCAGCTACATTTTGTGGAGTGTTTTAGCTAGAAATAAGCAACCCTGTGGAGAGTTCAGCTACAAATAAACTCTTTCAGTAGAAAGATCAGCTAGAAGCAAGTTATCCTGCAAAGAGTTCAAATCCATTTGAAGTCACCTTGTAGAGAGATCAAGTAACCTTGTAAAGAGATAAGCTACATTTCAAATCACCCTGTTGAGAGATCACTAGAAACAAGTAACCTTGTAAAGAGACAATTAAGCTACATTTCAAATCATCCTGTAGAGAGATCAGCTTGAAACAAATTACCCTATAGAGAGATCTGGTAAAAACAAGCCACCCTGTAGAGAAATCAGCTAGAAGCAACTTACCCTGTAAAGATCAGCTAGAAACAAATCACCCTGTAGAGACATCAGCCAGAAACAAGTCACCCTGTAGAGAGGTCAGCTGGAAACTGTAGAGAAATCAGCTAGATACAAGTCATCCTGTACAGATCAGCTAGAAACAAATCACCCAATGGGAGATCAGCTCAACACAAATCACCCTGTAGAGAAATCTGATATAGAAACAATTCATCCTGTAGAGATCAGCTTGAAACAAACCATTCTGTAGATAGATATGAGCTAGAAATAAGGTACCCTGTAGATAGTTCAGCTGGAAACAATTCACCCGTAGAGAGATCAGCTAAAAACAAACCACCTAGAGAGAATTCAATTACATTTCGTAGAGTGATTCAGCTAGAAATGAGCAACCATGCAGAGAGTTCAGCTACAAACAAACTCTTTCAGTAGAGAAATCAGCTAGAAGCAAGATATCCTGCAAAGGTTCAACTATATTATTTTGAAGTTACCCTGCAGAGAGAACAGCAAGAAACAAGTATAGCCTTGTAAAGAGATAAACTACATTTCAAATCTCCCTGTAGAGAGATCAGCTCAAAACAAATCACTTTGTAGAGAGATCTGGTAGAAACAAGTCACCTTGTAGAGAGTTCAGCCAGTAAAAAATCACCTGTAGAGAAATCAGCTAGAAAACATCACCTGTAGAAATATCAGCTAGAAACAATTCACCCTGTAGCGAGATTAGCTACATTTCAATCACCCTGTAGAAAGATCAGCTTGAAACAAATCACCCTATGGAAAGATCGGTTAGAAACAAGTCACCCTGTCGAGAGATCAGCTAGAAACAAATCACCCTGTAGAAAGATCAGCTTGAAACAACTCACCCTGTAGAGAGATCAGATAGAATGAAGTCCGCACCATGTAACACTACCAGAGAATGGTGCCATGAAACACCTATGGATTATCCATGAACAGTAAAATAATCCCCATTAAGTGACATGAAAGTCATTTCATTGATATTTCATTGTAATATCCATGCCATGAACACTCATGATTTCATGCATAGTAATTTTATAGCACTGACAAATTATTTCATGGCACAAGAAAATTTCATGATTGCAGTGGCCATGAATTGTCAAATTTTCATAGGTAGTGTCCATGAATTTGTCAAATTTTCATAGGCAGTGTCCATAAATTTTTATAGGCAGTATCCTTGAAAACTGCATGAATTTTCATGGTTTATCATCACATTTTCATAGCCTCTTCTCTGGGACTTCAGCTAGAACCAAGTCAGATCAGCTAGAAACAAATCATGCTGTAGAGAGATCAGCTAGAAATAATCACTCTATAGAGAGATCAGCGGAAACAAGACACCCTGCAGAGTGAGGCTTTGCGTGATCAAGTCACCCTGTAAGAGCCCAACTACTTTTCAAGTCACCCATTGGAGAATCCAGCTATGAACAAATCTCTCAGTGGAAAGATCAGCTAGAAATGAATCACCCTGCACAGTATTCAGTTAGAAACAAATCCCCCTGTAGAGAGATCAGTTAGGCAAGTTACCCTGTTGCCTGCAAAGAGTTCAACTATTTTTCAAGTCACCCTGTAGAGAGCTCAGTAGAAACAAGCAGCCCTGTAGAGAGAGATTAGCTAGAAACGAATCACCCTGTAGAGAAATCAGCTGGATCAAGTCACCCAGTAGGGTGTTCAACTACATTTCAAGTCACCCTGTAGAGAGATCAGCTAAAAACAAGTCACCCTGTAGAGAGCTCAGCTGGAAACAAGTCACTCTGTAGAGAGATCAGCTGGAAACAGGAGAGAATTCAGCTACATTTCGTAGAGTGTTTCAGCTAGAAATAAGCAACCATGTGGTGAGTTCAACTACAAACCATTCACTATGTAGTCAAAGTGTGCAGTTACATTATGAGGCTCCCTGTAGAACTACATACACATCTGCAAAGAGTTTAACTTGTGTGACTTGTTTTTATGATTAATTAACACAATTAAAAATCATTTCCTAAAGTATATGTAGCTAAACAATTCATTAAAATCTTCTTCCTCGTAATTATCTTTTCTCTGTGGTAAAGAAAAGACAAGTTAAAAGAAATACCTAAAGCTGGCCTTAGGTATGAAATTACAAAAAAAAGTGATGTCTAATCAAAAACAGCCAAGCTGTAAAAAATGGGTGCGGCCTCCAAAAAAAGCCAGGGTGAAAAAAGATGTGAAATCAAAGGTGACAGCCTAGAAATGGCTGTGATGGTAGGTTAACGTCAAAAATTTTAATAACGACAATTCAGGTGAATTTGGTGCCAAATCCTAGTGAAACTTGGAGGAGGCAACACTATTTCACCTGAATTGTTGTCATTAAAATTTCTGCCATTGACCTACAATCACAGCCATTTCTTGGTGGCCACCTTTGATTTCACATCTTTTTTAACCCTGGCTTTTTTTGGAAGCCGCACCCTTTTTTACAGCTTGGCTGTTTTTGATTAGATTACTTATTAAATGATGTTAATAGTTAAGAGGTTGTAAAGAGAGGCTGCATATAAAATAGAAAGCAACAATAATTCGGTAAAGTTTTCTTTACATGTGCACCCTGGTTTATGCGTATGCATGTTATTCATGTATAGTTGGGCAGAGTTGTGTTGATACAGTAAATGTTGAACGAAAAGGAAGTGATGCATTTGAGGGATCTTTTCAAGTGATAATTCCAAAGATCAAATTCTCATGCAATGGTAGAATAACTGGTTATAACATAAGTCTGGAATCAGTTGGTGACAACCCACAACACTATCCTACTGTTCAAGTATGGAGGCCCACAAACTCATCATCATACAAATGGATAAATGAACTTGTTAATGGTGATGTAGCGAATAATTGCAGTGAAGAGTATTGTTTAGCTAATGTGATATTTACTGATAATAACAGGGTCGAGTTTCAACCAGGTGATATTATTGGATACACTACACCACACCAAGGGAATAACTATTATACTGTTTGGAGTACTGAAACAGGGGGGTATATTTCTTACGCCACAATAACAACTGGAAGCCGCATACCTACAACATTTGATATCATAGAGAATATAAGGAGGGAAGAATGGCAGCCCTTGATTAAAGTGTTATATGGTAAGTAAAGATTGTTTGGTATGTTTATACCCTGTATCTATGCAAAAACAGTCAAGCTGTAAAAAAAGCCTGACTGAATGAAAAACGTTTATGAAATTAAAGATGGTGGCAGAGAATTCCAATAAGTATAAGCATGGAGTTCATTGCAGCCATTTCTTGCAATTAGCTGTCATCGTAAAATTTTCCTAGGCTTTTATAGGTTGCACCATTTTACTGCTTGTCTCATTTGTTTTGTGTGGGTTTCACTATTTTTTTTGCTATATTATTGTTCGATCACTGCAGTTTAATATGAAATCTTAATTGAAATCTTGTAATGAGTCACAAATACAATAGTGCTGGAGGTCCTATGATTTCCTCAGATACCTGATATTCACCCACACCCATACCCTCTATTATTATTATTATTTATTATTATTATTGTTAATGCTTTACTATATGTGTAGATATAGATTAATGGTTTCATGTGATAATATAAAGGACTCACCACTGCACCCTGGGATGTGCCACAACAACGAGGGTTTTAATGCTGGCTGAAGGAGGGACTAAATTTACTCTTTAGGTGATCATCCGTCCATTTTAATCACTTTTATTGTAACAGTCTTTCCTAGCCAGTAAATTTCCTTATACATGTTTGCTAGCACAATAAATATTCATCGCTAATGAACTTCTACAACATCATTTCAAAGGAAAGTAGCACCAGAAGTGGTTTCAATTACTTTTCATCTGTGATCTGCTCATTACACAATCCTACATATGGTGGACGATACATGAAGTTTGCCTATGTGTCAAATAGATCAATCAGCTTATTTCAATTGTTGGATTTAAACTATATACAAACTTATTGGACGTATTTTGAGTTGCACTAAAAGTTGTATAGGCTTGAGTATAGTCTACCAGAACTGCCAAGTCATCTTGTAAGTGGGATATGGCTGGTTTTTGGTTGTACTATGGGAAATGCAAATTTTCATGGTTTCTAATATACAGTTCTACTATACTAGACCCATTATATGTATACATGTACATACTGTTACAGTATTTGCCAATCAGATATCTTAAATAGTAAAATGAAATGGGTAATGACACTGACCGTCGGTGTCAATTGGCACCACCAAAAACTATTGACATTGAACAAAGCAACTCAACTATCGAGCCAACTAGTTGCATGAAAATAAGTTTGAGGTGAATTAGGGTTAGAGTTTGAGGCAAACTAGGGTTGGAGTTCACAACCCTAGCTTGCTTTGAGCTCACCAAGAACCTACCTTCATACAGACAGTGAAAGACATCATTATTCTTAACAGGTAAACCTCAGCTAGTGTTAGGGTTAAGGTAGGGTTCAGCTTTGGTTTCTTCTTCACCAGGCATCTTTTTCAACTCACATTATAGGGTAGAAAAGAAGGGAGTGGGTAGTTGGTAACAGTGGTTGAGCGGTTAGGATTCTAGTGTAAGGTGACTATGGGTTGGGATGGGTTTAAGTCCTATTTCTTTTTCCATTTTTTCTACGTTTATTTTCTAAGTTTACCCAGATTTTTTGCTGGTTTTTTTTCAATAGCCTTGGCCTTAGTAAATGGATGGTAAGCATGTAAATTTGTTACTGTATGGTATCTGATACACAGATACTTTCTTATTGTTTTCTATTTCTAATACATAATTATAATTCCTTGCAGATATTCGATGTGATAACCTATCAATACCATCCAATGGAGAGATCACATCATGTAGTTCTGGTAGAAGAGGAGTGGGTTGTGAGGGAGACACTTGTAGTTTCACATGTAACAGTGGTTATGAGCTAATTGGTAGTGACAATAGGACCTGTCAGAGTGATGGAAGCTGGAGTGGTAACAAGACCATGTGCAAAACAGGTAAACGCTGCTCTGCTGTTTATAATAAATTCACTATAGTGTACATGATACATAAAAAAATAAACTGTGTGGCACAAACTACACCTCACACCACAACACATCATACGTATTATCTCAATAGTGAAATAGAATTTGTATTCTGTAATTTGTGCCAATATTATGGGCTGACAATTTCATGGCCACAGTATAATTTATGAGTATCTTTATAGTGACATCACAAACAAACAATCAAAGCTCCAGTCCTGCAGGTATTGACAACTCTATTTTGTAGCTCTAAAGAGAGGATGTCTGCAATGAATCTAATGCCAACTACACTGTTAATCAGTGCACATCCAGCTTGTCTGTTTTGATATCACTGTTTTAATGGTTACAAGTCTTAAATCTTTTCATAAACCAAGCTTTGGGCTTAGTTGTCTTTCGTGAATACAGTAAGTTATTTTTTATGGAAACCTGGCCTCACACATCAAGTAAATTTCAAAACTAGTTAGCTATAAATAAAAGGCTATTATGCACATTAGTACCTACTCAACGTGACCATGGTGTGAAAGGGAAGAGCGGAGTTGAGCATTACTGAGTCTGTAAGATTTGGGCTTAAATGGTAGTGGTAGTCTGCTGGAAGTAGACTTAGTGGTGTTATGAAATAACCGAAGATTGGTTAAGAATCTTTTAAATCTTTTTGGCACACCTTAATTAACCATAAATTACATTTCAGAATGCTGAGGGCCTAGGTTGACCTCTTTGAAAAACAGTGTACTTATTTTGGAAATTTTGTGGAGCAGTAGTGAAGTCACCTCTGCTACCATAATAGTACCTCCATGTAATAACTTGCATTGACTTTTTACTTGATCAACAACACATGTAGTATTATGTCGAGTAGCTTCTGTTGGAAAGTTACCAGAAGAATGATGACATCGTCATAATCATATAATTTTAGTTGCAAAATTCTCATAAGATTTTTGCCAACATAATGACAATCAAAACCTCCTTGAAAGGCTGAAGTTTGTGTGGTGATCTGCACTCCCCTGAACATCAACACTGTACAAAACATGTGTCCAGTTAGATACGTATATCCAAAAGTAAGGTAAGTCTCACAGGCACTAATAGATTATTCAAATAGAATACCACTGACAGCTATGAATCAGAGTTTTTTATCCAAGCTGCTCAAAGACAAATCTAGCGTAACTGCAAACTGCAATATTGGGTGCAGCCAAGTATTCTGCAATCAACATACAGAGGCAAATTCACGGCAATGCAGTTATCACAGCAAGTCCTGCTACTACTATATAGGCAATGCATCAATCATGTTCTTCATGGAAATTACCAGAAGGCCATCTGCTTTCTCAACCACAATCTCTCCATGAGGAGGGACTAGGTGAAAACATCCTGACTATCTGGCAGACTCCTGTAAGTATTCGAGTGTAAATCGAGTAGCTGCAAGTTTGAGACGGTCATGGATTTCTTCAACTTTTCAAGCATACTTACAATAATATAGTGCAAGTAATAGGTGATTAGGGATCACAGAAGAAGTAGGGAAACAAGGCAGGTCACCTACACTTGCAGATACACTAGTGGACATTTAATCCTTAAACCCTGACAGAAATGTCCACTATTATACCTGCAGATGTAGTGTGTGACCTCCCTTGTTTCCAAATTTTTTCTTTGATTCCTAAAATTCTTAATTTACCTTATACTTGTTTGTTTACTTTTTGTAACATTATTATGACTGGTGAACCTGTGCATACCTTATCAAAAAAGAGGATGGCACCAGAGGCAATGTCTTCTACTGAACGTGCATTCCAGTTATCAGTTGCTAACTTGAAAGTGAAATGGCCATTATGCTTTGCTTTCGGCTCTTACACAATACTACAAATAAAGAAAGGTATGAGAAGCGCCACTACAATCAATCTACTGTAGTCACCAGGAAAATACAGACTATTCGCATGCCCCAACTATTATTACTGAAGTGGCCTAGGAAGTAGCCATTATGGTTGATGTTCAATCTGTTTTACAGTTTTACAATTGAACAATAGTAGGAGAAGCTCCTCCCGATCACCACAGAAAATGTGAATGATTTCCAAAGTAGGGAAGCCATTGCGCTACTGTGAATTGACACCTTGAGCTATCACCAAAAAGAAGTGGGACATAAAGGAGGACAAAGGTAAGTTCATGATGCATACATTTTATGTACTATGGCATGCCAAAAGGCACATCTCAGGATGAAGCAACGTCAAACACTAAAAGCTCAAGCCCATGGCTTAAGCCATTATCAAGCTATGCTTGTCTGAAGGTATTAAGTAGTTATTCAGTAGAAAATTTCATTGAATAATTTTTTTTTGAATTTTGTAACAATTGGGTCATACTGAAGGCACTTTTGAACTTGGTTGTACCTAATCAATACTGACAAGGAACCAGGATGGTATTGTGAAGCTGGTTTTTGGGTAATATTGTTGGCCAGAGAACACCAAACCTCTATGATTTCAAATATACCATACTGTATGATGACATCTTTAAACAGGCTGTACTACTGGGTATCTTAGTGTCTTACAGACCTTGAGCACTTGTGCTGTAAAGCCTTAGTAAATAAAAATAATGTCCATTTGGTTCCACAAGGGGTATATACTTTGAGATAATAAGTCACTCTCTAAGTTCCTATAGATGCAAATATATGAAATTAACAAGGAGAAAACATTCTGATCACCTGGGAGACTCTGTAAGTGTTTGAATGTAAATTGTACGGCTGCAGGTTTGAGACTACCCAGTTCTAGTCATGGATTTTCTCACTTTTGTGTCTTCAAACATACTTGATATAACATCTTTAAATAGGCTGTAGGACTAAGGGTCTTATAGACCTTCAGCACTTGTGCTATTAGCAGCACTTGTGCTATTAGCCTTGATTTTTAAAAATATAATAAATAAAGTTGCAGAGATGCTGCTCCTTTTGCCTTTGGCAAAGACCTTCACTAATGGGCTAAGGAGCACATGGACACCGCCAAAGCATCACCCTTAAATTAGCCCATTAAAAGGAGTCATTCCCTGTGCGTGATGGCACAAGCTTTAACATCATTGCAGCCATTTTGTGACTTTCACCTTTGATTTCACAACTTATTTTCACCAGACTATTGAAGACCGCACCCTTTTTCACAGCTTCACTTTTTGTGTGAATTTCATTTATTTACATGGCCCCAAAGCCAGCCATAGGTTGGCTTTGAGGTTTATTTTTCCCACAGTACTTCTTATCTACAGACACAATGATGATTATTAAAGACAAAAGTTATATTATTATGTAATTGTATTGTTTATTTCACTATTTGTTGTATAGCATGCATTTTTTGATAGAACACACATAGAGTTTCCATTGGTAGATCAATGAATTTTTAGCTTATATTTTAAAGCAGATTTAGGATAGAATTTTCATTTTGTTGTATAGTAGAAATTAAGTGCGATGATCAGCTGTGATAACTGTGGTGCAGAGGTTAAGAATTTGAATGTTCAGTATGGAGGTCCCTGGTTCAAACTCTGGTAAGTTTTTTGACATTTGTGACCTAGTCTAGGAAAACCAGTCTAATTGCCTACTGTATTTAAAACTGTTGAGGCCAATTTATGGGCCATTCAGGTATCAAAACTCACTAAAATAAGAGGACATTTACAGCACAAGTCTTTATTCAACTCCACTAAGCTGCACAGCCACATACAGCCATCCCCAGGCTGCATAGCTAGAGCTTCATTAGGGCTCCAGACTGCTCATACAGATCACTACGGTGCTTGGGAAAAGCAGCCAGCAAAAGCAGGGATTTTGATTGTAAAATTTGACGGTTCATTCATGTAGCTTTGAGTTCTTGGTGAAAAATCAAATCTGCTGTAATGGTTGATAAGACCAGTTTTTCCAGACCCAGTCACATTTTTCTTGCAGTGACTGTTCTATTTGAGTATCTCAATTCTGCAATTTGCAATTGGTCAATTTGCTCAATAGTAGCATAATTATACACAATTACGTATGACTTGTGCATTTTGGTGACATTGTGTACAGCTAGAATTAAGGCCATAGGCAATTACTGTACACTAATATAAAAACAAATAACGAATACAAGTGGAACCTCGATTATCCGAACACCAATTAACCGAACTCTCGATTATCCGAACACCAAATCGACTGCTCAATTAGGGTATCTTGTCAACAAGTGTATACTTTATTAGAGTAGTTGAGGAAACTCCATATGTAAATGTATGGAAGTTCGATTTTACGTACTGTTAGATTATATGAACACCCTTTCCTCCCAATTAGTTCTGATGATCGAGGTTCTACTGTAATAGTATCCTTAGATATTCAATGGTTTAGGCTTATTCACACAATGAACTATCTTAGAAGTGTAGGCGTATTTTCCAGATTGAGTTCCTCCACAGCAGTATGTGCCACCCACCCTATCGAATCAACCAATAAACATTTGCTTGTGACGTCACAATATCATAATCATTTATAATACAAACGATGTCCAGAAACAATTACAATTAATCCCATAATTGATATAATCTCCCAGCCCTACTCTATAGCTGTGATTTCTTCATTTTTCAAACCATCAAAATGAACTGCCACGATGGCTAGCCTATGTACACACCAAGTTTCAAGTTATTCTCATAAACAGTTTACCCTGTAGCCTTTTGATCCGTTTTATAAATGTTCATAGCTTATCAGATTCCTTGCAAACTTAGTATGTGAATTCAGTTTTATATGCTCTTTATCTGTACCATATTTATGTGTTCGCATGTTATAACAAGTTTTGCAAAGTGTATGAAAAGAATAATCTATGACTTTGTAGGCTCCTTAAGAAAGAAAGAAAAGAAACGAAAAATGAATGGCTGGAGCAAAATTAATTAAATTTGCTCCAGCCATTTAGCTACCCTACCTGAGGGACAGCTATATAGCTACCCTACCTGGGGGACAGCTATAATGAAAAATTGTATATGCTTAGAAGAAGGGACCATGGAGCTAAGCAGGCATGAAAACCACGATTTTTCCTCCTGTCAATATGCACACAGTGTGTTGCACTGGCTTTCTTGGCTGCATGGTGTCTTTATACAGTAATCTAACTTTATACAATGATGACACACATATTCTAATCGTAAACTGTAAAACTTTATCATTTAAATGTGCAGAATTTTATTAAAGATAATGTCAATTACACAGTTGGTTGCAGTCCTAATCCTTGTATGAATAATGGAACTTGTACAGATGGAGTTAACTCTTTCACATGTAATTGTGTGGATGGTTTTACTGGAGAGGATTGTATAACTAACATAGATGATTGTGATCCTAATCCCTGTATGAATAATGGAACTTGTACAGATGGAGTTAATTCTTTCACCTGTAATTGTGTTAATGGTTTTACCGAAGAGAATTGTTCAACTAACACAGATGATTGTGATCCTAATCCTTGTACGAATAATGGAACTTGTACAGATGGAGTTAATTCTTTCACCTGTAATTGTGTGGATGGTTTTACCGAAGAGAATTGTTCAACTAACATAGATGATTGTGATCCTAATCCTTGTATGAATAATGGAACTTGTACAGATGGAGTTAACTCTTTCACGTGCAACTGTGTAGATGGTTTTACTGGAAATAATTGTACAGCTAACATAAGAGGTATGTACTTGTATTGATGATAATAACGTTAAGTGTAATTGCGTTAGCGCTTTTAGTGAAAAATGTTTGCAGAATCCGTAAGTTATGTTTTGTGATGATTAGTGATGTACATGTACACCTGTATGCATTATTAACATGTGCATCGCTGACTATGATAAGTCATTGTTAAATATAAAGAGAGGTTCTAAGATGCTATAGCTATTAGACATTTAGAATGGTGCACTCTACTCTTTAAAACAGGGAAATATACAGAAAATGTGGCAAATAAGTAAACAAATGTAAGGAATTAGAAATTTTACATCATATGGTATGGTAGTACTGTATATTTGGGATCACGGACTTTTTATTTGCCCAAGAAAATCACCCAAAAAACCAGCTTCGCAATACCACCTGATGCCTTGACTAGTTATGTATAACCAATCCCAGAAGTGCCTTGTGTATGACCCTAAATACTTTCAATTGATTGCTACAATATTAACAAAAAATTCTCAATAGAATTTTCTACTGTCTGCCTGCCTGCTTGTCTGCCTACCTGCTTGTCTGCCTGGCCTGCCTGCCTGATGCCATTAGACAATTGTAACTTGATAAACAGTTAAGGCTGCAGGCTTGATTTTTTCACTGTTCGACATCACCTCAGCCCGGCAGGTGCTTTTTGGTATACCGCAGCACGTACAATGCTCAATCATGGACTTACCTTTGTCCTCCTTTGTGTCCTATTTATTTTTGCTGACAGCCCAAGGTGTCAGTTTGTGATATCTTGATGGCTTCCTTACATTTGTACATTGGTTTTCACCAAAGTAAACAAACAAGTACAGGTGTATAAAGAAATTACAAATTTTAAGTTCAATTAGGCAGGGTCCGCAATCGAAAAATCAACTTTCACCAAATTCCTTATCATTTCAACATGTTACGTAGGTATAGTGAAAAGTTATCAAGACACACGGTAGTGTGTCGTGCGGCCCAAGAAGCCGGCGCGCCACACCCGTGAGTATATTGACAGGAAGAACGAAAACGTCATTTTCACACATTTGTATCTCGGTGATCACTTATCTGATTGGAACCAAATTTGCTGCACAGTTGCCCGCCAGCCAAGGGAGTTTACATTCCAAATTTGAAGGAAATCGCTCGAGCCATTTCCGAGATACGAGCTGCCAAAGTTTCGTTTTTTTTTTTCTTCGTTTTTTTCTTCTTCTTCGTCTTTTCGCACACTTGCAAAAATTGCTATAACAAGCAAACGCGTACTCCGATCGCCTTGAAATTTGGCACACAGAAAGGGAGTCCAAAGGCAAATTCTAGCATCAAATTTGGTACAAATCCGATGAATGGTTCAGGAGTTATGACCGATTATTCGCGTAAAACAAGATCGATTTGTTGTCACGCCTACAGGGTAAACCGCTTTATGGAATGAGTTGAAAATTGCTATGTAGATGAAGTAACCATCGTAGGAGTGCCTTTTGGTGGTTTGAAAGGAATCGAGATAAAGACCACGGAGATATGACACAAAACCCAACCTGTGTCACAATTACGCGATCGATTTTTATGAATAAAAAAGTATTAGTTTTCACGCCTACTAGGCAAACCGCTTAGAGCAATGAGCTGAAAATCGGTGTATAGCTGGAATAATCTTCATAGAAAGTCCTTGCAGTAGTACAGAAGAATCGGATTACAAACCACTGAGTTATGATTCGAAAGCCAACTCCGTGTAGCAAATGCGAGATCGAGATACTCTAATAGAACAGTCACCCTAATAGAGCATTCAGCTAATTTATTTATTCCATTATAGAATTTTATTACATCACAAGTTATTCTGTAGGGAGTTCAGCTGCAAACAGTTAATCTTATAGACAGTTCAGCAAGAAGACAGTCACCATGTGGAGAGTTAAGCAAATATATCACTATAGAGATTCAGAACATTACAAGTCACACTGAAGAAAGTTCAGCTATAAACAAGTCATGCACTGTGTAGAGAATTCAGCTACAATTAAGTCACTCTCTAGAGAATTCAGTTACACAGAATTCAGCTACACACAAGTCACCGTGGAGAGAGTTCAGCTACAAACAAATTACCCTTTAGAGTGATCAGCTACAAACAAAACACTTTGCAGGGTGTTCAGCTGCAACAAATCAACCTTTAGAGCGATCAGCAATGAACAAATCAACACAAATCTACCTGTAGAGAGATAAGCTAGAAACAAATCACCCTGTAGAGAGTCCAGCTACAAAAAATCACCCTGTAGAGACATCAGCTAGAAACTAGACTCAATGTAAGGAGTTCAGCTACAAGCAATCACCCTATAGAGAGTTCAGCTAAAACAAATCAACCTGCAGAGAGATCAGCTACAAACAAATCACCTTATAGAGAGTTCAGCTACAAACAGATTACCTGTAGAGAGATCGGCTACAAACAAATCAACCTGCAGAGAGATCAGCTATACACACAAATCAACTTGTAGAGAGATCAGCTACAAACAAATCACCCTGTAGGGAGATCAGCTAGAAACTACACACAATGTAAGGAGTTCAGCTACAAACAAATCACCCTGTAGAGAGTTCAGCTAAAACAAATCAACCTGCAGAGAGATCAGCTACAAATAAATCACCTTATAGACAGTTCAGCTACAAACAAATTACCTTGTAGAGAGATCGACTACAAACAAATCAACCTGCAGAGAGGTCAGCTACACACAATTCAACTTGTAGAGAGATCAGCTACAAACAAATCACCCTGTAGAGAGATCAGCTAGAAACTAGACACAATGTAAGGGGTTCAGCTACAAGCAAATCACCCTGTAGAAAGTTCAGCTACAAACAAACCAACCTGTAGAGCGATCAGCTAGAAACAAATTACCCTGAAGAGAGGTCAGCTACAAAAATCACCTTGTAGAGAAATCAACTGCAAACAAAACACTTTGCAGAGAGTTCAGCTACGAACAAATCAACCTTTAGAGATATCAGCTAGAAACAAATCACCCTGAAGAGAGGTCAGCTACAAAAAATCACCTTGTAGAGAAATCAACTACAAACAAAACACTTTGCAGAGAGTTCAGCTACAAACAAATCAACCTTTAGAGCGATCAGCAGCAAAAAAATCAACCTGTAGAGAGATAAGCTAGAAACAAATCACCCTGTAGAGAGTTCAGCTAAAACAAATCAGTCTGCAGAGAGATCAGCTACGTACAAATCACCTTATAGATAGTTCAGCTACAAACAAATTACCTTGTAGAGAAACAAATCACCCTGCAGAGAGAACAGCTACACACATATCAACTTGTATAGAGATCAGCTACAAACAAATTGCCCTGTAGAGAGATCGGATACAAATAAATCAACCTGTAGAAAGATCAGCTACACACAAATCAACTTGTAGAGAGATCAGCTAGAAACTAGATACAATGCAAGGAGTTCAACTACAAGCAAAATCACCCTTTAGTGAGTTCAGCTACGAACAAATCAACCTGCAGTGAGATCACCCACAAAAACGCACTTGTACAGAGTTCAGTTACAAACAAATTACCCTGTAGAGAGATCAGGTAGAAGAATTCACCTTGTAGAGAGTTCAGCAACAAAGAAACCACCATGTAGAGAGTTCAGCTGCAAACAAATCACCCAGTAGAAAGATCAGCTAGAAGAAGTTACCTTGTAGAGAGTTCAGTTACAAAGAAACCATCATATAGAGAGTTCAGCTTCAAAGAAATTACCCCGTAGAGAGTTCAGCTATAAGAAGTCACCTTGTAAAGAGTTCAGCTACAAAGAAACCATCATGTACAGAGTTCAGCTACAAAGAAACCACCTGTACAGAATTCAATTACAAACAAATCACCCTGTATAGAGATCAGCTAAAAGAAGTTACCTTGTAGATAGTTCAGCTACAACAATTCACCCTGTAGAAAGATCAGCTAGAAGAAGTCACCTTGTAGAGTGTTCAGTTACAAAGAAACCATCATGTAGAGAGTTCAGCTGCAAACAAATCACTCTGTAGAGAGTTCAGCTACAAAGAAACCGCCACGTAGAAAGTTCAGCCTCATACAAACCACCTTGTAGAGAATTCAACTACAACAAATCACCCTGTAGAGAAGAAGTTACCTTGTAGAGAGTTCAGCTACAAAGAAACCATCATGTAGGGAGTTCAGCTACAAAGAAACCACCATGTAGAGAGTTTAGCTGCAAACAAATCACCTGTAGAGAGTTCAGCTAGAAACAAATCACCCCGTAGAGAGATCAGCTGGACGAAGTCACCTTGTAGAGAGTTCAGCTACAAAGAAACCATCATGTAGACAGTTCAGCTGCAAACAAATCACCCTGCAGAGAGTTCGGCTACAAAAAAATCACTCTGTAGAGAGTAGACGAAGTCACCTTATAGAGAGTTCAGCTACAAAGAAACCATCATGTAGAGAGTTGGGCTACAAAGACACCACCATGTAGAGAGTTTAGCTGCAAACAAATCACCTGTAGAGAGTTCAGCTAGAAACAAAATACCCTGTAGAGAGACCAGCTAGAAGAGGTTACCTTGTAGAGAGTTCAGCTACAAAGAAACCATCCTGTATATAGTTCAGCTACATTTCAAGTTACCCAGTAGAGAGATCAGCTGCAAAAATATATCCTGTGGGGCATAATGGGCATGTAATAAATATATGTATATAATTTGTATAATTACTAATAAAATCAAAAATAATTGAAGTACTAAAATTCTTTTTTAAGTTCTTTTCTTCTTCCTGTAGTAAAGAAAAAAACACATTGGTTAAAGAAGCCCCAAAGCCAGCCATAGGCCGGCTTTGCAGTATACAAATACAAAAAGAAGTGATATCTAATCAAAAACAGCCAAGCTGTAAAAAAAGGTGTGGCCCCCAAAAAGGCCATGGTGAAAAAAGATGTGAAATCCAAGGTGGCGGCCAAGAAATGGCTGTGATGGTAGGTTAATGGTTACATTTTAATAACGACAATTCAGGTGAATTTTGTGCCGCTTGATCTTGGCACCAAATTCACCTGAATTGTTGTTATTAAAATGTAACCATTAACCTACCATCACAGCCATTTCTTGGCCGCCACCTTGGATTTCACATCTTTTTTCACCATGGCCTTTTTGGGGGCCGCACCTTTTTTTACAGCTTAGCTGTTTTTGATTAGATAATATATACCATCAAAGCAAATCTCTCTTTCTTCACATGACAGGAATCACGATTCTTTCCACACACAAGATTAAACAAAATTGCATGTGCTCAGCATAAAGCACACGTATCCTCCCATACTTGGTGTATAAATTCAGGGTCCTTAGTTGATTCAAACTCACTGCAGAAATAAATAATATTGTAGCTGTGGATTTGGTGCTGAGCTGCTCTTTGTAGTCAAAATGCCAAAGTTTGCAAAATTTGAATTTCAAGCGATCTAGCAGCCAGCAGAAGAAATGCCAACAAACCTTCAACAAATGGCAGAGACTTTAGGTATTGCTTTGTGCACAGCACAAGATCTGTGCTTTCCTTCCACCAAACTAAGTGGGGCGAAGTTCTTAGTTGCACATATGAGTGGAAATCGTAGGTATGGCAGTAGTTCTATTGCATATAGCATACATAAAATTAGCTGATCCATGCACTGTGTTACATCTATGCATGCATTGGTGCATATAAACCAGCTGATTGGCTAGCACCGGGGGGTATAGCACTTTCACGGCTGGTGAAATCACGGCATATGTTTCACGGCATATCACTTTTAGTATCTGACAAGACGCAAATTTTGTTTTTAAAATTTTGTGCTCTGCACAACAATTATGCCTCAGATTTCATGGTGGATCTAGCAATGGTATAATACGATGAACATCCCACAATGGTAGGGGCATCGATTTGTGAAAGTTCATTAATTTTCCGGATTGTGGACCTTAAGCTACAAAAAGATTTCACCAGCCGTGAAAGTGCTATACCCCCGGTGCTAGCTAATCAGCTGGTTTATATGCACTAATGCATGCATAGATGTAACACAGTGCATGGATCAGCTAATTTTATGTATGCTATATGGAATAAAACTATAGCCACACCTCAGATTTCCACTCATATGTGTGCAATTAAGAACTTCACCCTCTGCCATTTGTTTAAGGTTTGTTGGCATTTCTTCTACTGGCTGATAGGTCACTTGATATTCACAATTTCGTAAATTTTGGCATATTGACTTTGTTTTTACTCACATTTCTTCTTATCTATACAAACACAATAATGATTACTGAAGACAGACTTGTAGATGTATTGTATTTCATGTTTTATACAATAGCACTGTAATATTCTAACAGAGCACACATTTTTGAGAACTTCTAATAGAATGTTCTAGAGTTTCCATTGGTAGATCTATGAAATTATAAATGTTTACCAGTATAGCTGGAATATTCATTTATAAATTAGAAATTAATGAAGTAAAATAGCCAAGGTAGCAGTGGTTCAGTAGTTAAGGATGTGGATGTTAGGTATAGAGGTCCCTGGTTCACACCCTGGTAAATTTTTTTGACATTTTTGTGTACCATTTTTACCACATGGTGACTGTTCTATTAGAGTAACTTGATCCCAAGATTTTACACTTGTTTTGTTTTTTAACTTTGTACTGCAACTCTATTGTTTTTCAAACCATCAAAAGGCACTCCTACAATGGTCAGCCTAACGCTTGTTTCACTACTTGTTTGGTGGTACCAAGGGTTCATGTTATTTATGTGGGACAGAGTCCTTAACTTCAATGCACACAGTAAACACCCTGTGCAAAGTAGCACCTCAACCTGCTAACAGGACAGAAGCATGATCTCATCAACACCAATCACCAGTAGAGGTGACAATTTGATCACAGGTAAACTTTACACAGAGTTTTTGTACAGGCCATTCTGACAGTTGGATACTCTCCCCCATATATATATGTGACCGGATTTACAAAAGGGTACCTTTTTCACACACAAAATTTGACCCATTTTTTGAACGTTAAAGCTTCATAACTTTTTGATCATGGCATATAATTGCTTGAAATTATCAATGAATGTAGCTACAGTATCTGGGTACATTGTGATACTAAGAGAAAGTTAATCAGTATAAGGACTAAAGTGTTACACCACTTTGTTTGCTGGTATGTCAAATGTGTGGAAGGGTACCTTTTTGCAAATCCGGTCACAGATAATTTATAACCTCTTGCTGGAACCCCACTTCATTTTAAATTAATAAATTTAATTTAGAATGTATCACTGACTCAAAAATTAATCAGGACACATTGTGCAACTAAGGAAAGCGAGTGCATTTGGTCACATGACAAACAAGTGTATTTATTTATTAAGGTTTTACAGCGCAAGTGTTGAAGGTCTGTAGGGCACCTGGTTCTACAGCCTGTTTAAAGTTGTTACAGAAAGTATATTTGAAAAGGTGGAGAAAGGAGAAAAAATCCGTGACTGGACCAAGGCAGCCTCGAACCTGCAGCCATCCGATTAATGCTTGAATGCTTACAGGAGTCTGCCAGGCGGTCAGGATGTTTTCTCTGTGTCAATTTCTTGCATATGTATCCAAGGAACTCTAGAGAGTGACTTATTATCTCAAAGTACCCCATGTGGAACCAAATGGATATTAGTATTTTACAGGAACAATAAAAACATGATTTCGTACATACATACTTCAGAAACAGAAATAGTCCTGTGAAACAGCCGTTGGGGTAGGATATCTTCTATACCAAATTTGAGCTAAATCAGTCCAGTTGTCTTTGAGATACGTTCCTTTAAACTTTTTAAAATTTATTTTTCATCTTTCATAAATTTTTTTTTTGCACCACTTACATTCAAACAAGGCTGTGCAAAGCTAACACCTGCATCCTTAACCACTGAATCGCTGCTATCTTGGCTGATCACCTCTGTTTTATAAATGTTTCTAGTTTAAATCTGCTTATAATTAAATGTTTGTAATTTCATAGATCTACCAATAGAAGTACTAGATTGTTTTAGAACATTCTATGTATGTTCTATTATAAGTCTTCAAAAAATGTGCACTCTCTCTATTAGAGTATTACAATAATATTGTCACATTAATGTTGAAGTAAATCATGCAATGCAATACATTTATAAGTCTGCCTTCAATAATCATTGTGTCTACATAGAAAAGAAGAAATGTGAGTAAAATCATGCCTCAAAGTTAGCCATAAGCTGGTTTTGGGCCTTATAAAGTACAAAAAGAAGTGAAATCCACACAAAAACAGCTAAGCTATGAAAAAAATGGTGCGGCCTTAAAAATCTTGGGTGAAAAAAATGTGAAATCAAAGGTGGCAGCCAAGAAATGGCTGCAATGATGTTAATGTAAATTTTTTTAATAATGGCTGCATGCATTGTTAAAATTTATTAGCATTAACATCATTGCAGCCATTTCTTGACCACCACCTTCGATTTTACAACTTTTTCACCCCGGCTTTTTAAGGCCACACCATTTTTTCACAGCTGGGCTGTTTTTGTGTGGATTAGAGTATGTATCTCAATCTCACACTTGCTATACCGAGTTAGATTTTGTGTTATAACTCTTTGGTTTTAAGTCTGATTCTTCTACACCATTGAAGAGCCTTTCTAAGATGATTACTTCATCTGTACAGCAATTTTCAAAGCATTACTCCAAGCAGTTTTTCTGGTAGGTGTAACAAGTAATCGTTTTTTATTAGCTAATCTCGATTTTGTAATTGTTACACACTCTGTGAATGCTATCCCACTAGGGACCTGTGAGAAGGCTTAAAGCCTGTGAATACAGGGAGTCAGAAACATGTAGCTGAAACAAGACAGTTGGTCTTTCCGATGATCTTTAGCTTGATTTCTTTAAAACCACAAAAGGTTTCAGGTTCAATAGTTAACCTATCTACACTCCAATTTTCAACTTCTTCCCGTAGGCAGTTTACCCTGTAGGTGTGACAACATATTGGTGTTATTTTTGTGAAAAATTGCTAATAGCTTCTTCACTGTTTATTGTATTCCAGCCAAACTTGGTACCATGATGCACCTTTATATCCTTCTTCTGTGTGCCAAATTTCAAGGCAATCGGTTATGACGTTCATTTTTAGGGTAGTTTTTGTAAGTGTGCGAAAAGAAGAGAAGTTATAAGAAAAAAATGAAAAAACTAAGCCAATTTTTGAATTCTCAAATATCGGGAATGCATGAAACGATTTGGCTCAATTTTGTATGTCGACTACTGACAGTGGAGGGCATGTCCACAGCAAAAATTGTAATGCTAAGAATCCTTGAAAAAGCATTTTTTTTTTGTTCCTGTCAATATACTCACGGTGGTGTGCGCTTGTGCCACATGACACAACACTGCCGTGTGTCTTGATGAAACAAGAGAGGTTGTCTACATCTAAACTTCTTCAGTCATGGCTATACTATTGACAATCTATATGACTTATGCAGGAAATAAATGACCAGTAGTATAGCTGCAGGTGTAGGAAACCTACCTTGTTTTTGTTACTTTTTTAATTCTAGAATGCTGAGGTCCTAACACACACCCCCCCCCCCCCCTGTATACACACTACCATTATACTTCATGATAATTATTATGTTACATATGCTTCTTATCTTTAAAGATTCTGTTTGTCCATTGGAGCAGGATGACACATGGAACATAACATGGCTAGCAACTAAATCTGGTGAAGAAGCTGAACAGCACTGTCCAGGCATTGGTAGGTGATAATTAATCACTGATTATCACATACTAAAATAGTTGTAAACTGACTATGATGTGATAATCTCAGTCAAAGGCACACAGTTTACACTTGAGGGGGTCTGTAGAATTGACATGAAAATTGTTGCTTACCATGTAGTACCAGAATATGTCATGCATATTTTCTGCCAGTCTCAAATTTCTCTCAACGGTTTGCACTGCACATACTTTTTAATCACAGTACCTATCCTCAGTTGAATAATTCTTATTTACTTGTTCTTATTGCTGTATTATTTTAATTTGTGTAGTGAAAGTTAGTGTACATAGGCTGATCATTGTAGTAGTATCTTTTTAAGGTTGAAAAACAATGGAGTTACAGCTACAGAGGAGGGCTGGGACGAAACTTTGAATGTTTTGTGGGTTCAAAGGTTAAGTAAACTTTGGATTATAAACTATCCTTTGAAGCTTCATAATGCACTCATAGTCTACAAAAGAATTGCAGATAAACCTTGTTATCTTTATTGCAGCTGCTTTTTAATCTTGCACAATTGATGTTCATCTCTTCATGATCAATCCTCATGTACCATGCGCACTTTTAAACCATCAAAGTTTAGCTTACTACCATAGCTGTAGCCTTAACATACCTAACAAATGCATGGAAACATCCTTTTAGCCATTAGTTGGTGTTTGCCTATGCATGATTGCAGTATAGTGTACATGCCCATTTGTAATTGATTGATCACATCATTCAGTACTGCTGCTATGTATTTTCTAAACAAATAGGAGTCAGTAGAAAGACAAAGCTTAATGAAAATCTGTAACTTGACCAAAGCTTTGAATGTTCAAACATTTTATTAGTGAACGTTCGAAGGTAAGTTTTAACATTCGCCTCAGCCCTACTACAGAGTTACAAAGCAAATACTTAACAAATATAAAATCAAAGGGTCAAGGTGCTCTAATAGAGCATCACAGTGGGCTAAAAATGTGCACAAAAATGACATGAAAAATTTGGTTTGGGTTTAGTTTGAAAGAGCACACCTAAAAAGCACATCTGTATCCAGTGAACCAATGCAATTTTGGTTATTATTCAACCTGTACTTAAAAATGAAAATTTTAGCTTATTAGCAAACATTTATCAAGACACACAGTAATGTGTCATGCAGCCAAAAAAGTCAGCACGTCACACTGTGTTTATTATGTTGACAGTAGAAAGAAAAGGTGATTTTCATGCCTGCATAGCTCATGATCCCTTGTCCAAAGCACTCAATTTTTTGTATTACAAATAAATGTGAGTAAAAACAAACCAAAAAGTCAGCTATGGGCTAGTTTTGGGGCCTTATGAAGTACAAAAAAGAAATAAAATCCTCACAAAAACAGCCAAGCTGTGAAATAAGATTAGCTGTTTTTGTGTGAATTATTATGTACAGTTATAGTGTGTAAAGTAGCATGAAGCCACCTTCAGGATCCACACAGTAAGTTTGATTTTGTACAATTTGCCTTCTCTCTGCATCCTTTCCTGATTTTCATTCATTTGCAAACATCAGATGCTAAAATTTCCATGTTGCTGCAGGATGGATACCAGAAAACTATGTAGATAAAGCAGTAGTGGAGCACCATCTGTACAGTATTGGCATTTTTTAAATTTAAAAATAACTTGAAGGAGTATTATATTCTTGTGTAAAAGTATCCTAGTTGAATTAAGACAGTTACAATCATGAGAGAATACTGTATAGTACTGTATGTACACTGTTGCAATTGATGAAAGGACAATAAGGTATGAGGTATACAGCTGAGGTACTAATAAATCATGAGGTGAAGCCAAGTGCTTTATTAGCATTGAGGCCAAGTGCCAAATGCTTTATTATTCATATAACATGAGCAATAGATACTTTAAGATATGATATAATATGGAATGTTCTAGTGGATTGAAGTTCAGTATACAAAAGAAGATAGCATATGTAGCAGTGTACATATACTACTTGTTTACTTACTTGTGTAGACAATTAGGAATAACAATACTAGTCTAGTTAGTTTGTATAGTCCAGTTGTATATTACTGGCTTCCTTGTGTATAACCAGCCTGTTAGTTAGTGACACAGTTGTAAACCTCAGAAATTTTCTGTGAACTTAGCTGCTGATTACTGAGTTCAGATAATAATGTTGGCAGTACCCAACTATCCTGGGGGTTGCTGACAACAAACCACCGGCAAGAAATTGTAGATAAAACTGGTACTTTTAACGGTGCTTAAGAGCATTTGACAAATTTAAATTTGATGAATTAAACCGATTCGTCAAATATGGTACTCTCATAACAGTATTTTATCAAACTTTGATGTTTCATAAAGTACCCTTCACACTTCAACTGTACTTTAAGGAAAATAAAATACACTTTTTGTTTGATGGTAACCACATAAAGTCCTTTAAATCTATATAGAATAATTTTTCAGTACACAGAAAATTACTGTAAGAAGTCTAATTAACTGTGTTTTGTGTAGATCTTTAATTTTATGATTTCGTGTAGCTTGCCAAAGCTAATAAAATGTGTGTTCATCAAACGTTATCTTCTGTCCGCTCTATGTTAGTGATCAAAATGTTAGCTAGATAAACTTTATTACCATTTTTGCTCACTTATAAGTATATTTATTATACAAATTATATTCATCTAGGATATGCACGCAGACGATGTCTTCAAAGTAGTGAGTGGGGAAGACCAAATGTGTCAGATTGCCATGCACTGGAGATATTTAGACTTGAGGAGCAAACAAAATTTTTACTTGATGAAAGTACAACGGAATCACTTAGTGCAGATAATGTTACTGAGATTGCTGATGACTTGAGCAACAGTTTGAAGACTTCTCAACAACTTTTTCCAAGTGACCTATCTTCTATTACAAACATATTGGATGCTATCATCTTGTAAGTTGTACAGCTTTGAGGAAATATTCAATCAGAAAGCAATAAGAAGTTTTGGTCTGTTTAGGGTCACCACTCATATTTTTATGAAATGTGATATACACATTGAGTCTATCAGTTAGCAGTGCTTTTATTTTTCATAATACGTATATACAACTGAAGGTAAAGTATTCATCTGAAATTATTATTTTCAGTTGTTGCTCTTTACTATGTTGAAATTTATTGAATTATGGAATGTCTAATGATACTTTGAATGTTTTCTCGAAAAGTGGTTTATTTTGATGCCATATATGTATATACATGTACTTCAATTTTGGGACCACAAATCACATAAAATAACAATTTAAAACGTAATGTATCTATAACTAAATTCCTGGGAATTTTTTAATTGTAGTGCTACCGTGCAACTCAACAATGAGGAAGTTGATCAGTTATTTATACAGAATGTGACTGAGGTAGGTAAACACAGTACTTGTGCATCCATACACAGTTACATATGTGCTATATATTAGTGAATATAATAAACAATTTAAATCTACGAGATGAAACAATGACAGAAAGGCCATACAGCTTAAGCTACTGTTTACTTGGTTAATATAATAAATGGTAATCACCTGTAACAAAAGTCTCTAAACTAATTTAGATCTTTGTGTAGAGTTTGTCCTCTTAATCTCACACCCCAAGACCTTGATTCATTAAGGAAACACACATTTTTGAGATACTGTATTTTCAATGGAAAATTTTTTCACCATTGTTGCAATTGAGGTACACAATGAAAATGTCACTATTTGGCTGCTGGCATGTGAATTTTTGCCCACAAATTTTTGTTGGACCTGTTACATGTATTTGTGAAAATTTTATCCCTCAAATATGACCAACTATGCATGTATTTTTGCAGATAGAGTAAGCCTTATCATACAGTATGGTAGTGTCAAACAGACAGTAAAGTAGTACTGCATAGTAGGGGGTACTAACGCAAGCCTCCAAAATGTCACCTCTGTATAAAAATCATCATAGAACTATCTCTTGTGATGAAAAGCACACTTACATAAGAGTCCTAGTGTTACTTATGCCACAAAATTAATAGTGTTGAAAACTATAAACCCTTACAGAGGAATGGATACTGAATTTTAAATAAAAACTGCCTTAACCCAAACTTTAGTTTGCCTGCCTCACTGCCAACCTGCCTGACCACATTTGCAAAACCAAACGCTAAACAGTGCATTGTATGACCACTATTACGTCACAATAACAAACTCACCAGTGGAATGTGCCTTTTGGGGTTCTGATTAGTGTCTGCCCCTTATGCCTCGCCTTCCTTTTATCTTCAATCATGTCTGCCTTCATCTTCTTCATGCAACAAGGCATTAATTATCCATATTGACACTTTCCATATTTAGACTCTACAAACAATGTGCTTTTGCAGCTGTAAGAGGTATTACTATAGCTAGTGGACAACATACACTACTTTTAGCTGCATGATAGGATTGAACATACCACGTAATGATCTAGCAACACCAATAATGATCGATCACTGCAACAAGCCTCCAAATGATCTGGCAAATCAACCATCATACTTGTTATTGGTAGTAGGGTGAAAAGGAGGCACATAAAGACCATGCCCCTTAAAATATCCATACAACAGCTCATTCAGAGGTTTACTAAATCACTTAGTCACCTACACATGTTCACATAGTCACCTGTATGCCCTCAAGAAATTTTACATATGATAAAAAATTATAACATAAAAGACTCACTGCAGTACTTCTATATCCACAATTATGTGCATCACTGACTGTAGAACAATTCGGTCTTTAATTTAGCAGAGCGGCAGGTTGAGGAGTTGGCTAACATTCGCTATCATGTATCGTCAAGTAGTGATTCCTTATTCTTGGGAGCAGAATTACACTTTTATTTTCATCTTTAATGCTCGTTGCTAATGCTGTAGTACTCTTCTTCTCTGTGTTCTGCAAACAATTCTGAACAAATAGAAGACTAAGCACATCTAGCTGTAGCCATTACAATGGTTACAGGTACCCACTACCTAAATAATTATCTTTGTGGGCATCATAGGAATTTCAGGACAAGTGTTCTGCTGTTTTTCGTTGTTCTTTCACCCCATACTCATGTCATGGCTATAAAGGTACGTACATTAAACCATTGTAATGTATAGTCTAAATAATTTAGAAACCTCAACCTACGGGAACTAAGCAATTTAGTAACCCTAATTTTTCAGTGGGTGAATTTCTTACATTTCTCTGTAACATGTGTAAATCTCAAGCAAACTGTAGGACAACAGTTCTGTGCTATTTAGTGTACAACATAAAGTGTAACAATTAAGTATAGTAGATATTGTGTGTAGCTAGTCCAATTTCTTTTAGGATTTTGCTGAAGTGTTGGATATTGTGTTTGATGAAGAAAATGATCCATCTTTTCAATACATGTTAAACGAGGTATGACTACCTGCACATACACAATGGGAGAGTTAGTATCAGTCACTCTACACATACACCTGTACTGTGTAGTTCCACATAAGTATTATCTAATCCAAAACAGCCAAGCTGTAAAAAAACAGTGCGGCCTTCAAAAAGGCTATGGTGAAAAAAGATGTGAATCCAAGGTGGCGGCCAAGAAATGGCTGTGATGGTAGGTTAATTGTAAAAATTTTAATAACGACAATTCAGGTGAATTTTTGTGCCGCTTGGTCTTGGCAAAAAATTCACCTAAATTGCCGTTATAAAAATTTTTACCATTAACCTACCATCACAGCCATTTCTTGGCCGCCACCTTGGATTTCACATCTTTTTTCACCATAGCCTTTTTGAGGGCCGCACTGTTTTTTTACAGCTTGGCTGTTTTGGATTAGATTTCATTTCTTTTTGTATTTGTATACCACAAATAGGCTGGCTTTGGGACTTTTTTAACCTGTCTTTTTTTCTCTACCACAGGAAGAAGAAAAGATGAAGCAGATGTACTTTAAATATTTCTGATTTTATCAGTAAATGTACAAATTATATATATAATACATATATTTATTACAGAACTCTCCATGGTGGTTTCTTTGTAACTGATCACTCTACAAGGTGACTTCTCATTGCTGCCCTCTCTATAGGGTGAATTGTTAGTAGCTGAACAATCTACAAGGGAACTTCTTCTAGCTGATCTCTCTACAGGGTGATTTGTTTGTAGCTGAACTATCTACAAGGTAATTTCTTCTAGCTGATCTCTCTACAGGGTGATTTGTTTGTAGCTGAATTCTGTGCAGGTGATTTGTTTGCAGCTGAGCTCTTTACAGAATGGTTTCTTTGTAGCTGAACTCTCTACAAGGTAACTTCTTCTAACTGATCTTTCTACAGGGCAATTTGTTTGTGGCTGAATTTTCTACAGGGTGATTTCTTTGAAGCTGAACTCTCTATATGGTGGTTTCTTTGTAACTGTACTCTCTACAAGGTAATTTCTTCTGGCTGATCTCTCTACAGGGTGATTTGTTTGTAGCTGAACTCTCTACAGGTGATTTCGTTGCAGCTGAACTCTCTACATGATGGTTTCTTTGTAGCTGAACTCTCCACAAGGTAACTTCTTCTATCTGATCTCTCTACAGGGAGATTTGTTTGTAGCTTAACTCTCTACAGGTGATTTGTTTGCAGCTGAACTCTCTACATGATGGTTCTTTGTAGCTGAACTCTCTACAAGGTAACTTCTTCTAGCTGATCTTTCTACAGGGAGATTTGTTTGTAGCTGAACTCTCTACATGATGGTTCTTTGTAGCTGAACTCTCTACAAGGTGACTTCGTCTAGCTGATGTCTCTACAAGGTCACTAGTTTGTAGCTGAACTCTCTACATGATGGTTTCTTTGTAACTGAACTCTCTACAAAGTGACTCCTTCTAGCTGATTTTTCTACAGGGTGATTTGTTTGTAGCTGAACTCACTATAGGTGATTTGTTTGCAGCTGAACTCTCTACAATATGGTTTCTTTGTAGCTGAACTTTCCACAAGGTAACTTCTTCTAGCTGATCTCTCTACAGATTTGTTTGTAGCTGAACTCTCTACAAGGCAACTTCTTCTAGCTGATCTCTCTACAGGGAGATTTGTTTGTAGCTGAACTCTCTACAGGTGATTTGTTTGCAGCTGAACTCTCTACATGATGGTTTCTTTGTAGCAGAACTCTCTACAAGGTAACTGATGTCTCTACAAGGTCAGTAGTTTGTAGCTGAACACTCTATTATGGTGGTTTCTTTGTAACCGAACCCTCTACAAGGTTACTTCTTCTGGCTGATCTTTCTAGAGGGTGATTTGTTTGTAGCTGAACTCTCTACAAGGAAACTTCTTCTAGCTGATCTCTCTACAGGGAGATTTATTTGTAACTGAATTCTCTACAAGTGATTTGTTTGCAGCTGAACTCTCTACATGATGGTTTCTTTGTACCTGAACTCTGTACAAGGTAATTTATTTTAGCTGATGTCTCTACAAGGTCACTAGTTTGTAGCTGAACTCTCTACATGATGGTTTCTTTGTAACTGAACTCTCTACAAAGTGACTCCTTCTAGCTGATCTTTCTACAGGGTGATTTGTTCGTAGCTGAACTCTCTATAGGTGATTTGTTTGCAGCTGAACTCTCTACAATATGGTTTCTTTGTAGCTGAACTCTCCACAAGGTAACTTCTTCTAGCTGATCTCTCTACAGATTTGTTTGTAGCTGAACTCTCTACAAGGAAACTTCTTCTAGCTGATCTCTCTACAGGGAGATTTGTTTGTAGCTGAACTCTCTACAGGTGTTTTGTTTGCAGCTGAACTCTCTACATGATGGTTTCTTTGTAGCTGAACTCTCTACAAGGTAATTTCTTCTAGCTGATCTTTCTACAGGGTGAATTGTTTCTAGCTGATCTATATACAGGTTACTTGTTTCTAGCTGATCTCTTGAATTGTCTTCAGGGTGACTGCTCTATTAGGATGACTGCTCTATTAGAGTATCTCGATCTCGCACTTGCTGCTCCAAGTTGGATTTCGTGTTATAACTCCGTGGCTTTAAGTCTGATTCTTCTACACCATTGAAGAGCCTTTCTAAGATGATTACTCCTTCTATACAGCGATTTTCAAAGCTTTCCCCTTAGCGGTTTATCTGGTAGGCGTGCCAAGTAGTCGTTTTTTATTAGCTAATCTCGATTGCATAATTGTTACACACATGTTGGTTTTTTCGTTGTATCTTCCTGCTTTTTAGCTCGATTTCTTTCAAACCACGAAAGGTTTGAGGTTCAATACTTAACCTATTCATCCACCGATTTTCAGCTTCTTCCCATACGCAGTTTACCCTGTAGGCGTGACAATATATTGGTGTTATTTTTCGTGAATAATCGATCATAACTCTTTTCCTGTTTATCGTATTCTAGCCAAAGTACAGAGATGCGCCTTTATACCCCCTTCTGTGAGCCAAATTTCAAGGCAATCGGATATAGCGTTCGCGTTTTATAGCAGTTTTTGTAAGTGTGCAAAAAGAGGAAGAAAAATAAGAAGAAAAAAACGAAGAAACTAAGCCAATTTTTGAAGTCGCATATCTCGGGAACGCTTGAAGCGATTTCGCTCTAATTTGGAATGTGGAGTGCTGAAGGTGGAGGGAGTGTCCACAGCAAAATTCGTCTTGTTTCATCAAGGCAGCACAGAGCTACGGAGGTGCGAAAATTGCGTTTTCTTTCTTCCTGTCAATATACTCACGGGTGTTACTCGCCGGCTTCTTGGGCCGCACGACACACTACCGTGTTTCTTGATTATGTAGAAGCCCTAACTAATTTTACTCTTGCTAGTATGCAACTTACAATGGAGAAGACTATTAAAGTAATAACATGAATGGTGGCCTACGTTCATATGTGTCCAGGCCTACAAAACGTTAGTGTGATGGGTACAAATTAGACCACATCACCATAACAGTTCATACTTCAGCACTAGAATACGATAATTTAGTATTCTGTGATTTGTAATACAAAGCCAATAAAATGATTGATAAGGGCTGAAAGTTGCACAGTCATAGCATAATGGGATGAGGAGTTAGCTTGTGGGAACTATGCTCCAAATTTTTCTATTCCAAATTTCTCCAAGAAAGTTAACATTATGCTTTCGTTGTTCCCAAAATGTACTCACTATTCCCAAATTATTCCCAAATTATTTTCAATTTTTATAACTTCTTTACTTTTGTAATTAAATAGTACAGCAAGTCAGTAAAAACTGCTGAATCTGGCTGTATCAATTTGTCAGAAGAGCTATTTTACTAGCAAGATACTTAATGTCAATTATAATGAGTAATGAACTTAATTGTTTTATTGGAGTAAGTGACTGCTCTATTAGAGTATTTCGATCTAGATTTATTTTTAAGCCAATTATACTCTAAACTGCATCAAAATGCTGAAATAATGCTTAATATTTACCCTATCATCATTCCAGAAATTATTCAGGCATAATTTCAGCATCCCTAATGAGGAGGTACGTATGAGTCATGATTTCTATTGGCAAACTTTATGTGTTCACATTCCCTGTTTCACAGAACTGCTCACATAATTATTATGTATTAGGAAATTTAATAAAGTGGTGTAGGTGTAGGTGTAGCCCTTCTACCTGGAGCTATCATATGACAGATGTAATGTTGTAGCACTAAGTACATGTATATGTGACTGGTTAAGTAAAGCTACAAAATTATAGAAAAATGTACTGAAATATAGTGGGTAAACAAATTGTATCGTCTTTCAGTCATGAGTTGCAAATAATTAAGTGTCTGTAATTTATTTACCATGGATGTTGCTGTGCAAATCAAATTTATTGCTGTTCCATATTTCTGGCACTCTAACTCCAAGACTATTCATCATAAAGAGGTGAAAGTTTGGCTGTTTACTCCTATGTTACTATTGATAAGTAAAATTAGTTTCATAAGGAATCATAGACATAAAAGTAGTGAAACAGGTACACCTGAAGATATACTAATGGACTTTTTAATTCTTAATTCAGTCTATACCCATGACTAAGTCAGGGATTAAAATTAATGTCCCCTAATATACCTGCAGGCATGGGTAACCTCTCTTGTTTCACTACTTGTTTATGATCCCTAATCAAACCCTAAGTTTTCCTTCTACTTGTTTGCTTACTTTAAATCATGACTGGTGAACCAGCACATACTACATCAAAAAAGAGTACGATGCCATACATAATGTTTTCATCTGAAAGCGAACCCCATCTATCAATTACTGAAAATGTGAAGTGATCTTTAGCCTATTATGCTTCATTTTTGGCTACATATATTCAGCCCATTACACAGTGCTACAAATACAAAACATTCGAGTACAGTAGTACCACTGAGATCAATCCAGTTACCAAGGAAAATTTCCATTACAAATGTATGTAAGCAATCATGCACTAGCTACCACAAATTGACACCTTGTGCTGTCAGCAAGGTGAAATGAGACACAAAGGAGGACAAAAGTAAGTCTGTGATGCATACATCAAGACACACAGTATTGTGTCGTGCGGCCAAGAAAGCAGACATGCCACACCATGAGCATATTTACAGGAAGAAAGAAAACAACCTTTTCATGTGTACATAGGTCCATGTCCTCTTCTCCAAAGCACACCATCTTTTGCATTATAGCTGTCCGTCAGGCCACACAGCAAATTTCATTAAATTCGTAACAGCCATTTGCGAGATATGAGTGTTCAAAGTTTCAATTTAATTTCTTTGTTCTTTTTCTTATGCTGTACAGGGGCCACAGTGACTTTGATTTATTTTCGCACATTATGCAAAAATTGCTATAAAACATAAATGTGTATTTTGATTGTCTCAATCTTTGGCATAAATAAAGTATGTATTAAGGTGAATTAACATACCTAGTTTGCTATGAATTTGATGAATATCCACAGAATTATGAGCATTTATTCATGTAAAAAAGATCAAACTTCTGTCACAGCTACAGGGTAAACTGAGTATGGGAATAATTTTAAAATTGGTGTGTACATAGACTGATCATCAGAGCAGAGCCTTTTGATGCTTTGAATAGCAATAGAGTTACACTTACAAAGTTATAAAGCAATAAAAACCAAACAAGTGTAAAATCGCGGGTTCGAGATACTCTAATGGAGCATTTACCGCTGGGTGAATAGGGTGCACAAAAATGTCAAAAAACTTTCCAGAGTTTGAACCAGGGACCTCCATACCTAACACCTACATCCTCAACCACTGAACCACTACTATCTTGGTTGATCACCTCACTTAATTTCTACTTTATAAATGAAAATTCTAAATAAACGTAATTTCACAGATCTACCAATAGAAGTACTAGAACATTCTATGTATGTTCTATTAGAAGTCCTCAAAATAATGTGTACTCTAATAGAGTACAAGTATAAAGAAATATTAGGAATATTAAGTTTGATTAGAGATCATAGAAAAAAGTAGGGAAACAAGGGAGGTTGCCTACACTGCAGATATACTAGTGGACATTTAATCCTTGCTTCAGTCTATACCCATAACTAAATTAGGAATTAAATATCTACTACCTGTATATTTGCAGGTGTAGGAAACCTCCCATGCTTCCCTACTTTTTATTTCTATGATATCCCCAATCAAACTTAAAATTCTTAGTTTTCCTTTTACAGTACTTGTTTGTTTACTTTTTTGTAACATTATTGTGACTGGTGAACCAACGCAAAACCACATCAAACGAAAGGATGGCACCAAAGTTGATGTTTTCATCTGATTACACACCCCAGGTATCAATTACTGATTCGAAAGTGAAGCAGTCATTACGCTTCGCTATCAGCTACAGGTGTATGTTCACCCAGTTATACAGTGCTATAAGCGAAGAAAAGTAGGAAAAGCACCTCTGCAATCAAATCAGTCACCATGAAAATATGGACAATTCATAACTCGAGATTGAACGGTGGTCACTACGCTTCGCTTTCACCTATTTCAGTCTGTTACACAGCCTTACAAACAAAGAACAGTATGTACGAGAAGCATCATTGAAATCAATCCAGTCACAACAGAAAATGCAGGTGAGATACCAACACAGCCACAGGGAAGCCGCTTCACGCTATTGCAAATTGACACCTTGCATTGCATAATTGTCTGTGGAAAAAAGAACTGGAACATAAAGAGGACAAAGGCAAGTCCATGATGTGTGTATTGTTAGGGATGCAGCGGTTATGCCAGCATAATTTCGAGCATAATGGGTATGTGTGGGAATCAAGAATTACACTAGCATTTTGAGATGATTATAAAGCTTTAACAGTATGAAAATCTGCAGACTGCACAATTTCGTTAAAAAATCAAGGTACTCTAATAGAGCAGTCAAAAACTCTAATAGATCAGTCATTGAATAATATTTACTCTAATAAAGCAGTCACGTTGACATGAAATACTCTAATACAGCAACCACCTAAAGACTTCAAGACTATTTAAAGCTTAAACATCAATGAAAATGGTCTGATACAGCCATTATTAGCCAATTATGGTGGCATAATTTTGGGAATAATTTTGGCAGTTCTCCAAAGCATATTAGGTGATTTTTTGAGCACTGCTCAATAGCATAATGTTCAATTTTTGGAGCATAATAGCCTCATGCCTATGTATTGTACGTACTGTGGTTGGTGAAAAGGCACCTCTTGGGATGAAACAACGTCAGATAGTGGAGAAATCAAGCCCGTAGCTATATTCATTGTCGAGTTATGCTTGACCAAAGGCATCAGTTAGTTAGCCAGAATAAAATTGTGTTCAATAGAAAATTGTTAAAATTCCATAGAAACTTTTTTGGAAGAGTTTGGGGTTGGTCTGAATACATTTTTGAGCTTGGCTATGCCTAACCAATACTGCCAAGTTGTCATGAAGAGAAATTGAGGCTGGTTTTAGGGTGATATTTTTGGCTGGATAAGTCCAGATATGCATGATCCCTAATATATACCATACTGTATGATAAAGTTTTAAGATTAGATGTTTATCGTTGATTTGTGTTCTGCGCATTCAGCTTTGTTGCAGTCCTAATTAAATCCAGTTGGCTAACAATTTGGCTGCCTTGGTTTCTGTACATTGACTATTAAGAAAGGTGGCCAATTAGAGTTTACTAGATGATACCAGTCAATGATAAAGATCTAATGTTGCAATATTGTTTTATCATGCCAGTTATAAACTTTTATTTTATTGATGCATCTTTTTTTACAGCCAAGCTGTTTTTGCATGAAAAATTATCATTACAGAATAAAGCACAAACAACTAAAACAGAGAGTGAAAGATTACTAGCAACATCAGAACAAACAGGAAGGTTGCTAAGTACTATCCTAGATGTTGATACTAATGAAACTGTCAACACTATTCTTATAGGAAGTAGAAACAACATCGGTTAGTTTGTATGCAGGCTTTACACATGTATTAAGGTTTACTGTTCTGCTAACATTTCATACATATCAGGACACAGATAAAGTCAGTATACTGTATCTTAGTATTATGCTTACAATGCCTACACACACTGTACACTAGACCTATGTCCTTCCCAACATTTTAGATTCAGCCTTTAAAATGAATCCTGCTGCCTTTAATAGAAACAATTTTGTGCTTTTAATACTGTAGGTTGAAAAGACTAGAAATCCTTTTGTATCATTTTATTGATCAGCTAAGGATCCTTGGTTATTTTCTACATGTCAGAAAACAATATGAAACAGTGTACAGGTTTTGAAAGTGTACTAATACCTTTCTCAAACGTATACTTCCACCTGCCCTTAATAGTACAGTGTAAGTGTAGTGTAGCATGAGGGTATGACCTTGTAGTGTTCACATTGCCCTAGTTGGGAATGTTTTATTTATTTATCCTAGACAACACTTGTTGTTGAGTCAAAATCATAGTCCTTTATTGCATTCCCTTAATTGCATTTGTCTTCCAAAGGTACTAATGCACTCCCTCTCACATATTATGTGCAGTATCATTAGCTAGATACATACACACTTAGAGAATGGTGTGGCAGACAGGTGGTGTGTACATAATACTTTGATATGCTCAAGTATCATTTTATATTTAGGTATCTTTTGCTATTAGTAAACAAGCTGGATGGTCTTCATGTTTGTTATGTGATACTTTTTAGCTATTGAAGTAGTGATACCAACAGAGGAAAGTTTAAGCATGAAAGGAAGCATCACTTTGCCTGAAACTAGCTCATCTGTTTTCGGACACATGACACCTACATTTCAAATACCAAGTGCTGTGATATTGAACCAGATCAATAAAGAAGGTGAAGTATATTTTTAAAGCAGCCAACCATACATAGCTCTATGTACATGAAAGTGGCTAGTCTACAATATGCTACACTTCAATCATGGCAAATACCCTGTGCTTGCTATGGATAATAGCTGCCTTACCATTTCTAAATTATGAAACACTATGGTAGTAGAGTTCCTGTATAAATGAATGTCACCTGCAAAAATGCTACCAATATATACAAACCATCTTTACACGATAAAAATCAGAAGAGTCTTAGTTCATCTCCAGTATTAAAACACCATTTCATGCTGCAATCACAAACTCATGTGCCTTTTCTAATTATGGCTCTTCTGACAAATGTCTGCCTTCTGTGATTTGCCATTCCTTTTGTCTCCAATTACATGGCTGTCTTCTTCCTCATGTAAGGAAACCATACCAAGGTGTTTGTTATCCATATCAACGTTTTTAGTGTATTTGCAGATTCCACAAGATGCTTCCACTACTGTCTGTATGAAAAATAGATAATAAAAGTAGATACCTGTAGCTGTGCTTATGAAATGATTACATGCATAGTGACTATAACCTTAAGCAATCAAGATATTATCAGACAGTGGTGACCTTATGTACCTCATAATGACCTAGTTGCATTCAGCTACAGTTTTGCTGTAGAAAACAAGAGATGCAACTGTGCCCCTTAATTTATTCGTAACTTACTCAAGAAAAGCAGCGAGATTGATAAAGCAGTCATATAGTCACAGATGTATATATCATGCAGTATGTAGCTACGCTATAACAAAAAAAGTTAACTAGTGCAGTTAAATTGTGTGGAAAATCTCCACTTTGGCATTGAACGGATAGTTGCAACATACCATTGTAGGAATTTTCATATAACTATGTTGTAATAGCTGCCATCATTATATCCCTTATTTCACTACTTTTTATTGCTGGAACTTCCTCTACCAATTCAACATGATTAAAAGCATTGGTATTGTTGCAACTCTTATCTGTAAAACAGCTTGCTTCATATGGATACATATACTTTGTTTACCAGCCATTTTAAGTCCAATTATAACTGCATAATATCTGTTTTAATAATTTAATTGAATGCACAAAGTATTGTCTCTTTATTATGTGTGTAGTGACACAGTTGGTCTGTTTGTGCACATAGGAAGAAGAGTTCCAGTTATTAGTAGTATAATTCGTAATTCACATTTACCAACATATGGAAGGTATGCTCTCATTTGAATGTACTTGTATAACATATTTGTTGACTCTAGCAATAGGGTAGAGAGTTTGATACTATCCATCCAAATCTCAAGTGATGTGCAGTCAAGCATTAGTCTTGGAAATGAAACAGTGCCTATGACATTTAATACTGGAAATGTAAGGACTTGTATACTGCAAATACACCCTCTCGCCTGTGTATTTACATGTATATACAGTAACCACTTTCTCCACAGCCTCAATGCACTTTAGATACTATCCAAACCTTTTATAGATATTGCACATGCAGGATTGCTTGTATATACACTATACAATATAATTTAATTATGTGATTAGCCTGTAAAAATAGGGCATGTGCTTTTTTTTTTCAAACTGCCATCACTCATAACTTTTATACCATTATGCTATTGCAATGTAATTTTCAGCTCTTAGAAAGCATTTGATTGGCTTTATCATACTAGTTACAGAATGCAAATATGTGGTTCCAGGACTGAGATGTGTGACGGGCTGTAGTTTGTACTCACGTGTCCTTGTTTTTGCAGGCCCGGTCACATACACAGTATGTTTGAATGTGGCCAGGCCTGCTAAAGGTTTGAGAATGTAGAATTCATTTTAAACATAGTGGTAATATCCTTCACACAGACAAGAAGTCATGCTCAGAATAATACTTACTGTGCATTTTTCAACCTATCAAGGTATGACTGTTTAGTTAGTTCTCATATTGTTTTGAATACTTATTCATATTCTCTACATAACAATACCAATCAAAGTGGAAGTTTCTCAACTGATGGTATATCAACTGATGGTATCATACAGAGTGACACAACTAATAACACATTTGTTCAGTGTTCTACTACCCACTTAACCAGTTTTGCTGTTCTGGTAGATGTGTCTGAAGGAAGTGCAACTGTAATGAATTTGGGGAATTAGTAAAACGTGGAATACGGAATAACGAAATGAGCAAAATTTATCTTTTACAGATTGTACAAATAGTTATATGCTCTATAGCAATTATACTTTATTTACCTTGTAACAACTCTGCATGGCGCACCACGGAGATGGATAGAACAGCAGCTGGCGAGCATTAAATGGGACGAGCACACAACCAATCACCCTAGAATGATCTACCTTTGCTAACTTCACTTACCTACACTCTTGATTCAAACCTAAAGAGTTTTGAAATCCATTTAAAGACACACAACCACTGTACTTACCTACTGAACTCTAGTGTGACTCTAATAAATTCGGTTGTATGCACATGAAGGGCAGCTAGTTTAACCTAAGAATAGAACTAGGTCTTGGCGTTTTGTAGCTGTATCCACTAAGGAGTATAGATAAGTAAGTTTAGCGAAGGTAGATCGTTCTAGGATGATTGGTTGTGTGCTCACTCGTCCCATTTAATGCTCGCCCAGTTGCTGTTTAGCTATTCATTGCTGTGGTGTGCCATGCAGAGCTGTTGCAAGGTGTAAATAAAGTATGATTGCTATAGAGCATGTAACTATTTGTACAATCTGCAAAAGATAAGTTTTGCTTATTTTGTTATTCTGCAATTCCGTATTCCACATTTTACTAATTCCCATGAATGAATTTGTACTATGTGTATTGTTGCGTAATGATATATGTACTTAGTAGTAGTAGTACTTGATTGATGCAGAAATACTTGCATAAAAAACAGGGTGGAAAGCTTAATAGTTGAAATAATATATTAGGCCCTTATTCAGTGATTATTAGTTTCTCATCCAGCCTTTCTTATTATTATGATGCGGGCAGGAGAGTATTACCATTATGCCATTATTTTATAATATTAACATACTGATGTACAGATCTTGTCCAAATTGTCTTTCTTTCTTACTACAAACATTTCTTTCACCAGCTAATTCTACTTTTCGTGATCGCCAACTGTTTTTCGACAGTGAACTGAAAGCCCGCTTTGATGAAGTCGATAGAACACGATTGCAACTGGCACTGCAGCAATTTGCTAAGGAAAACAACAGGCAATATATAGCGCATTGTAGCATTCATCAATAAAAAATTATAACAGTTTGGTATCACGTGTTCTTCTGAGCATGCACAGAGTAAATAATGGCTTACCATGCGGTAGCTTAAGAAGGATGCGGGCGGTGGATGAGAAACTAATAATCACCAAATAGGGGCCTTATGTTGGTCATATTAAAATGTTAGCATGCTTACAAATTAGCTTCACATTCTCTGATCCCCATTAAATCTGTCTCACCCATGTAGTTAACACACTATGTATGTTAATTTACTGTATGTCTGTCCAAAAGTCTGCATGAAACTATATTGTACAATTACAATGTACTGTATTTTTGCTGCTTACACTGAATGACATTGCCATCTTTAGTTTTCATGATATCCAATCAATGTACTATCTCCTTAGGATGGTAGAATATAGTTTCTATTTGAAAGACTTATATTTATATTGTATTGATTAAATGCAGATACATACCTATAGCTATTTCCCAAATTTTAAGTGCCATATAGCTGGTTATTTTCGAAGGGTTTTTATTTTCGGATGTTTCGAAGAGGACCTTCTCTTCAAAAATAAATTCCCAAGTCCCGTTGTTCTTCGAAAATAAATTCCCACAAGTAATAAAATGTGTTTTCACGTGATTGAACAACGCGTATTCGCTCGTGTATTCTTTACAAGTTTAACCTCAGTACTATTAATAACAGTTGAACAGTATCATTGCTCAGGCATCAATAGCCAGCAGAATGGCCATTGTTGGGAATCCATGCCGTCTGCTGCTGTATCCTGATCTAGCTGATGATTGCCTCACTAGTGACTGCTAACTACTGTAATTGCTCCATTTTATTATAACTCAGTCTTCTTTCCAGTGTGAAAAAATGGGGATTATTCTGTCCTCGATTCCATCAGTAAGACGAGCACACATAGACTCTACGTATTTTTGTAATTTGTGACACGAGTTTCTATTTGCTTGTAATCCTCCTGTACTTTGAAATATGCATTCTTCGAAATTAAAACCTACAAAATTCAGATTTTACTGTTTCTATGAGAATTTCTGGTTCGAAACTAACCAGCTATACTGTACCACAAAAGCAGCAATAATATTTTTATAGTAGTATTCAGCCATACAAGGTGATACTTAGTGTACTCTCTACAGTTGATTTAATCTTTCTTTATCATAGGGAAGTGTTGAATCTAAAGCACTTACTGTAATCAGCTACATTGGATGTGCTGTATCCATAGTGTGTTTGTTGATTGCAGTGATGTTATTCATTTCTATAAGGTGAGCCATATAAGATACAGTGCTTGCTTCACTTTGGTTCAAACAGGAAAAAGGTTTTCAACCTGAAACAACATTTTGTACACACTAATCTTTCCATTGCACTACTGCTGGGACTAATAACATTTGTTAGTGGTGTTGAAGCTGCTAGTGATCATAGGGTAAGAGTTTGTGTATATATAAATGCATATGTATATTGTGCTATGGGAAAATCTGTACACTATAGTACTATATATAAAATAGTTGATCAAGATTTCTAAAGGAAAATTGTTGAAATAGGGGATTTTAATACCTGCAGATATATGGGTAGACATTTAATCCCTACTTCAGTCTATACCCAAGACTGAATTAGGGATTAAATGTCCACTAGTATGTCTGCAGGTGTAAACAACCTTCCTTGTTCCATTACTTTATACCTATGATCCCTAATCGAACTTTAATTTTTCCTTGTACTTGTTTGCTTACTTTTCGTAACTTAATAATGACTGGTGAACCAGGACTGGCACCCTGTAGAAGACTGTATCATGCTTCACAGGTAAAGGTGTAGGAACCTGAAGCCCCCCTGAGCCTCATCTGTTATATGAAACATGGAAAGTTTGCTTTTACTTCCCTATTTAACACCATACAGAGCTGAATGGCCTGCCATCTCCACTTAACACCGGGTCCCCTTTTACACTTAGGTATGGAAGAATGCAGAGACTAAAAGACTATTTTTTACAACTAGCCAAAACCTGAGACCACAAGAGAAGGATGGAGTATTTGTAACTTGTTGCACATAGTTGAAACTAAGCAAATCTTGCATTTATGTTTGAAGCACATAATAATTATTCTGTACTCTATGTGGTCATGATTGTCCAAACAGTTAGAGTGAAGAGAGAACTTGTGTGGCTAAGTGCCTGTCGAGGGAAAGATCAAAGGGAATTCTCATCAACTGTAGAGAGCTAGGGCATACTTTCCTAGGAAATTTTTGTAAAATATAATGTCATGAGATCAAGTTGAATCTAGAAGCAATTTGCAGGCCTTGATTTAATTTTTAAGGTGACGAGGACAAATGTCCTTACATATTCACAAATGTACAGACAAAGAGTCTAATAATTGTACAGACATGAGCTAGAGGAGCACTTTACACTGCTGGAATTGGAATAGGGAATTTCCACTGAAAGCTTTGAAGTTGAATACAACCACATAGCTGCAACATATCACCAGGCTGGGGCGTCTGGATTCAGTGGAATGGAATGGTGGAATGGAATGGTGGAATGGAATGGAATAGTGGAATGGAATGGAACGGTACGTAGGTAATTTCAATTAGTGGTCACTTCTTTTAAAAGACTACCTTCTAACAAAGACCACCTCTTTACAAAAACCATTTTACTTTAATATCTGAATTGTTGTTTTAGAGTCCTATAAGATAGTCTTATTGATGAATTGTGTGTCACATGTTATGTCCCCTAGGAAGCCAGTGATATCTGATTTATGATACAATACAGTAATAGCTATATACCCCATACAAAATACAGCTTAGCTATACAAAAAAATATGTGTCCACGAAACTAAAGAAACTGGCAACTAAAGGAGCTAATATCTAAAAATGAATGTCAATATATACTGGCAACTAAGTATAATTTACAATAATCTTGGTCCTTTATCATTGACTTGTGCAGTCTGACTGTATTAATTCCCTGTAAATCTAATTGGCTAGTAAATTGTTACCTTTCTCAATAGTCCGGTGTTGTAGAGGAGAAAAAAGGCAGCTAGTTCTAAGTCCTTGAATCAAGTTAGGTAATCCTAAGGCTACAGTACATGTTGCTGTCAGACCTTCAGTGCCAGTCACTGTAAAGTGCTAATAATAATAAGTTACTAGCCTATTAGAGTTACAGGTTATTAATTAGGAATGCAGCAAGACTGTACGAGTGAATGGTGATGGACCAAATTTTTATAAATTATAGCAAGTTATTTGTCAGTATTTCTTGGCCTCACCCAAATAATAGCTCCTTTAGTTGTCAGTTACTTTTAGTTTGATGGGGACGTCACTTTATACAGCCAAACTGTTTTTGCATGGGGTATATTGCTGTATTACTTTTATTTATTTATTTTTTATTTATTTAGGCTTTATGGTGTTAAACAAAAAGCAAAAAAAAACACCAAAAGTCTGTTGGTAGCAACCAACAGCCATAAAATACGTACAATTAATACTAACTACTTAAGTAATTACATAGTTAAGATTATAAGTGATTAAAATTGGTAGTTGGAGGTTTAGTTTGGTGACTTCTGGAGCATGGACACAAGTAATGTAGAGTGCAGTTGTTGTTTTCATCAAAGTTAGTCAGGAAATGGTCCCACAGATATGATTTCAGTTTAGATTTCAGCAAACAAACTGACATGTTTAGGTCTAGAATTGGTATGGCATTCCACAGGGATGGTAAACGATGAAAATAAGAATGTCGCGATCAAGACACACGATAGTATGTCGTGCGGCCCAAGAAGCCGGCGCGCCACACCGTGAGTATATTAACAGGAAGAAAGAAAACGCAATTTTCACACCTATGTAGCTCTGTGATCCCTTATTCGATTGGAACCAAATTTGCTAGAGACGTGCCGCCCAGTTAGGGGAGTCTACATACCAAATTTGAAGAAAATCGCTCCAGCAATTTCCGAGATACGAGCGAACAAAATTTCGTTTTAATTTCTTCGTTTTTTTTCTTCTTCATCTTCATTTCGCACACTTCGCAAAATTCGCCATAAAACACGAATGCGTGCTTGGATTGGGCTGAAATTTGGCACACTTAAAGGGCTCATTAAGGCGGATCTCCGTACCAACTTTGGTAGGAATCCGATGGACATTCACGGAGTTATGACCGATTATTTGCGTAAAATAAGGTCGAAGGTCTGTCACTCCTACAGGGTAAACCCCTTGGAGGAATCAGTTGAAAATTGATATGTAGATGGAGCAACCATCGTAGGAGTGCCTTTTTGTGGTTTGAAAGGAATCGAGATAAAGACCATGGAGATATGACATAAAACCCAACCTGTGTCAAAATTACGCGATCGATTTTTATGAATAAAAAAAACTATTAGTTTTCGTGTCTACCAGGCAAACCGCTTAGAGCAACAAGCTGAAAATCAGTATGTAGCTGGAATAATCATCATAGAAAGTTCTTGCAGTAGTACAGAAGAATCGGATTACAAATCACTGAGTTATGATTCGAAAGGCAACTACGTGCAGCAAATGCGAGATCGAGATACTCTAATAGAACAGTCACCCTAATAAAGCATTCAGCTGCATGTATACATTGAAAGTTATTCTGTAGGGAATTCAGCTACAAACATGTCACCCTGTAGTCAGATCAGCTAGAAGAAGGTACCTAATAGAGAGTTCAGCTACAAAGAAGCCATCATGTAGAGAGTTTAGCTGCAAACAAATCACCCAGTAGAAAGTTCTGCTATGAACAGATCACACTATAGAGAGTTCAGTTAGAAACAAGTCATCCTGTAGAGAGATCAGCTAGAAGAAGTCACATTGTAGAGAGTTCAGTTACAAAGAAACAATCATGCAAAGAGTTTAGCTGCAAACAAATCACCCAGTAGTTGATATGGGCTGTCTTGGGGTATAACTTTGTGCCAACAAGATCTGCTGGCACAAAGTTATACCCCAAGACAGCCCATATCAACCCTATGATGAACTCATATTTTTATCGTTTACCAAGATTATGGAACTCTTTACCAATAATTGACCTATCTCAATCACTAGATGTAATCAAACCAAAGTTGAAAGCATTTTTATGGAATCATTTTTTAGCTAACTTTGATAATACCCCCTGTACTTTCCATTAACTGTGTCCTTGTACCCGCTGCTCCAAGACTCCTGCACCAACCAATTATAATTATTTGTAACAATTATATAAATGTATGCATGTATAGTTTTTGTAGTTAAGTAGTTAGTGCTCTAGGCTACCAGTGCAGGACACTGGTAGTCCTTCAGAATTGTATGTCTCTGTAATCACTATAGCCTCTACTGTATGTAATTCCAATTCTGTAAAACAATTATTAAATTAAATTAAAGTAGAAAGTTCCGCTATGAACAGATCACACTGTAAAGAGTTCAGTTAGAAACAAGTCATCCTGTAGATAGATCAGCTAGAAGAAGTCACTTTGTAGAGAGTTCAGCTACAAAGAAACCACCATGTAAGAGAGTTCAGCTGCAAACAAACCACTCTGTACAGAGTTCAGCTACGAACAGATCATCCTGTAGAGAGATCAGCTAGAAACAAGTCATCCTGTAGAGAGTTCAGCTAGAAGAAGTTACATTGTAGAGAGTTCAGCTACAAAGAAACTACCATGTAGAGAGTTCAGCTGCAAACAAATCGCCCTGTAGAGAATTCAGCTACAAACAAATCACCCTGTAGAAAGATCAGCTAGAAGAAGTTACCTTGTAGAGAGTTCAGCTACAAACAAATCACCCTGTAGAGAGTTCAGCTAGAAACAAGTCACCCTGTAGAGAGATCAGTTAGAAACAAGTCACCCTGTAGAGAGTTCAGCTAGAAGAAGTTACATTGTAGAGAGTTCAGCTACAAAGAAACTACCATGTAGAGAGTTCAACAGCAAACAAATCGTCCTGTAGAGAATTCAGCTACAAACAAATCACCCTGTAGAAAGATCAGCTAGAAGAAGTTACCTTGTAGAGAGTTCAGCTACAAGCAAATCACCCTGTAGAGGATTCAGCTACAAGCAAATCACCCTGTAGAGGATTCAGCTACAAACAAGTCACCCTGTAGAGAGTTCAGCTAGAAGAAGTTACATTGTAGAGAGTTCAGCTACAAAGAAACTACCATGTAGAGAGTTCAGCTGCAAACAAATTGCCCTGTAGAGAATTCAGCTACAGACAAATCACCTTGTAGAAAGATCAGCTAGAAGAAGTTACCTTGTAGAGAGTTCAGCTACAAACAAATCACCCTGTAGAGAGTTCAGCTAGAAACAAGTCACCCTGTAGAGAGATCAGCTAGAAACAAGTCACCCTGTAGAGAGTTCAGCTAGAAGAAGTTACATTGTAGAGAGTTCAGCTACAAAGAAACTACCATGTAGAGAGTTCAGCTGCAAACAAATTGCCCTGTAGAGACAAACACACCACCCTGTAGAAAGATCAGCTAGAAGAAGTTACCTTGTAGAGAGTTCAGCTACAAACAAATCACCCTGTAGAGGGTTCAACTACAAACAAATCACCCTGTAGAGAGTTCAGCTAGAAGAAGTTACATTGTAGAGAGTTCAGCTACAAAGAAACTACCATGTACAGAGTTCAGCTGCAAACAAATTGCCCTGTAGAACATTCAGCTACAAACAAATCACCCTGTAGAAAGATCAGCTAGAAGAAGTTACCTTGTAGAGAGTTCAGCTACAGACAAATCACCCTGTAGAGGGTTCAGCTACAAACAAGTCACCCTGTAGAGAGATCAGCTAGAAACAAGCCACCCGTAGAGAGTTCAGCTAGAAGAAGTTACACTGTAGAGAGTTCAGCTACAAAGAAACTACCATGTAGAGAGTTCAGCTGCAAACAAATCGCCCTGTAGAAAATTCAGCTACAAACAAATTACCCAGTAGAAAGATCAGCTAGAAGTTACCTTGTAGAGAGTTCAGCTACAAACAAATCACCCTGCAGAGAGTTCAGCTACAAACAAGTCACCCTGTAGAGAGATCAGCTAGAAACAAGCCACCTGTAGAGAGTTCAGCTAGAAGAAGTTACACTGTAGAGAGTTCAGCTACAAAGAAACTACCATGTAGAGAGTTCAGCTGCAAACAAATCACCCTGTAGAGAATTCAGCTACAAACAAATTACCCTGTAGAAAGATCAGCTAGAAGAAGTTACCTTGTAGAGAGTTCAGCTACAAACAAATCACCCTGTAGAGAGTTCAGCTGCAAACAAGTCATCCAGTAGAGAGATCAGCTAGAAGGATCACCTTGCAGAGAGGTCAGCTAGAAAGAAATCACCCCGCTTCATCTTTTCTTCTTCCTATAGTAAAGAAAAAAATGACAGGTTAAAAAGCCCTAAAGCCGGCCATAGGCCAGCTTTGGGGTATACAAATACAAAAAGAAGTGAAATCTAATCCAAAACAGCCAAGCTGTAAAAAAAGAGTGCAGCCCTGAGAAAGGCTATGGTGAAAAAAGATATGAAATCCAAGGTGGCGGCCAAGAAATGGCTGTAATGGTAGGTTAATGGTAAAAATTTTAATAACAACAATTCAGTGAATTTGGTGCCGCTTGGTCTTGGCACAAAATTCACCTGAATTGTCATTATTAAAATTTTTACCATTAACCTACCATCACAGCCATTTCTTGGCCGCCACCTTGGATTTCATATCTTTTTTCACCATAGCCTTTCTGAGGGTCGCACACTTTTTTTACAGCTTGGCTGTTTTGGATTAGATTTCATTTCTTTTTGTATTTGTATACCCCAAAGCCGGCCTATGGCCAGCTTTGGGACTTTTTTAACCTATGTTTTTTTCTTTACTACAGGAAGAAGAAAAGATGAAGTAGATGTACTTTAAATATTTTATCAGTAAATGTACAAATTATATATACTGTATAATACATATGTGACCGGATTTGAGAAAAGGGGTCTTCCACACACATCCAATTTTCCAACTTTGACAATTGATACCTTCAGATTGGAAAGAGCTATTGCCTTGAATTTTGGACAGTGGTGAGCACCACTATAGCTGAATACGTGGTGAAATTTTCAGGTTAATATGTTACTTGAACACTGAGTTATGGTCTCCAACGGTTACGGAATTGGATGTGTGTGGAAGACCCCTTTTCGCAAATCCGGTCACATAATATTATATTGATTACAGAAATCTCCATGGTGGTTTCTTTGTAACTGAACACTCTACAAGGTGACTTCTTCTAATTGCTCTCTCTACAGGGTGAATTGTTTGTAGCTGTACGATCTACAAGGTAACTTCTTCTAGCTGATCTCTCTACAGGGTGATGTGTTTGTAGCTGAATTCTGTATAGGTGATTTGTTTGCAGCTGAGCTCTTTACAGAATGGTTTCTTTGTAGCTGAACTCTCTAAAAGGTAACTTCTTCTAACTGATCTTTCTACAGGGCAATTTGTTTCAGGCAGAATTTTCTACAGGGTGATTTCTTTGCAGCTGAACTCTCTACATGGTGGTTTCTTTGTAGCTGAACTCTCTACAAGGTAATTTCTTCTAGCTGATCTCTCTACAGGGAGATTTGTTTGTAGCTGAACTATCTACAAGGTAACTTCTTATAGCTGATCTCTCTACAGGGTGATTTGTTCGTAGTTGAATTCTGTACAGGTGATTTGTTTGCAGCTGAGCTCTTTACAAAATGGTTTCTTTGTAGCTGAACTTTCTCCAAGGTAACTTCTTCAAACTGATCTTTCTACAGGGTGATTTGTTTGTAGCTGAACTATCTACAAGGTAATTTCTTCTAGCTGATCTCTCTACAGGTTGATTTGTTTGTAGCTGAATTCTGTACAAGTGATTTGTTTGCAGCTGAGCTCTTTACAGAATGGTTTCTTTGTAGCTGAACTCTCTACAGGGTGATTTGTTTGTAGCTGAAATCCCTACAAGGTAACTTCTTCTAGCTGATCTTTCTACAGGGCGATTTGTTTGTAGCTGAGTTCTCTACAGGGTGTTTGTTTGCAGCTGAATTCTCTACATGGTGGTTTCTTTATAGCTGAACTCTCTACAAGGTGACTTCTTCTAGCTGATCTCTCTACAGGGTGATTTGTTTGTAGCTGAACTCTCTACAAGGCGATACTTCTAGGTGATCTCTCTACAGGATTCCTTGTTTCTAACTGAACTCTCAACAGGGTGATCTGTTCATAGCTGAACTTTCTACTGGGTGATTTGTTTGCAGCTGAACTCTCTAAATGGTGGTTTCTTTGTAGCTGAACTCTCTACAACGTGACTTCTTCTAGCTGAACTCTCTACAAGGTGACTTGTTTCTAGCTGATCTCTCTACAGGGTGACTTGTTTTTAGCTGAACTGTCTACAGGTGATTTGTTTGTAGCTGAACTCTCTACATGGTGGTTTCGTTGTAGCTGAACTCTCTACAATGTGACTTCTTCTAGCTGAACTCTCTACAGGGTGACTTGTTTGCAGCTGAACTCTCTACATGGTGGTTTCTTTGTAGCTGAACTCTCTACAATGTGACTTCTTCTAGCTGAACTCTCTACAGGGTGACTTGTTTGCAGCTGAACTCTCTACATGGTGGTTTCTTTGTAACTGAACTCTCTACAAGGTAACTTCTTCTAGCCGATCTTTCTACAAGGTGATTGAGTTTTTTGCAGCTGAACTCTTTACATGGTGGTTGCTTTGTAGCTGAACTCTCTAAAAGGTGACTTCTTCTAGCTGAACTCTCTACAGGATGATTTGTTTGCAGCTGAACTCTCTACATGGTAGTTTCTTTGTAGCTGAACTCTCTACAATGTGACTTCTTCTAGCTGAACTCTCTACAGGGTGACTTGTTTTTAGCTGATCTCTCCACAGGGTGACTTGTTTCTAGCTGAACTCTCTACAGGTGATTTGTTTGCAGCTGAACTCTCTACATGGTGGTTTCTTTGTAGCTGAACTCTCTACAAGGTAACTTCTTCTAGCTGATCTTTCTACAGGGTGATTTGTTTGTAGCTGAATTCTCTACAGGGTGATTTATTTGCAGCTTAACTCTCTACAAGGTGACTTCTTCTAGCTGAACTCTCACCAGAGTGATTGATTTTTTTTGCAGCTGAACTCTCTACATGGTGGTTTCTTTGTAACTGAACTCCCTACAGGGTGATTTGTTTGTAGCTGAACTCTCTACAGGGTGATTTGTTTGTAGCTGAACTCTCTACAGGGTGATCTGTTCATAGCTGAACTCCCTATAAAGTAACTTCTTCTAGCTAATCTTTCTACAGGGCGATTTGTTTGTAGCTGAGTTCTCTACAGGGTGATTTGTTTGCAGCTGAACTCTACATGGTAGTTTCTTTGTAGCTCTACAATGTGACTTCTTCTAGCTGAACTCTCTACAAGGTGACTTGTTTCTAGCTGATCTCTCTACAGGGTGACTTGTTTCTAGCTGAACTCTCTACAGGTGATTTGTTTGCAGCTGAACTCTCTACATGGTTTATTTCTTTGTAACTGAACTTCCTGCAAGGTGACTTCTTCTAGCTGATCTCTCTACAGGGAGATTTGTTTGTAGCTTAACTCTCTACAGGTGATTTGTTTGCAGATGAACTCTCTACATGATGGTTTCTTTGTAGCTGAACTCTCTACAAGGTAATTTCTTCTAGCTGATCTCTCTACAGGCCGATTTGTTTGTAGCTGAACTCTCTACATGATGGTTTCTTTGTAGCTGAACTCTCTACAAGGTGATTTCTTCTATAGCTGATCTTTCTACAGGGTGATTTGTTTGTAGTTGAACTCTCTACATGATAGTTTCTTTGTAGCTGAACTCTCTACAAGGTGATTTCTTCTATAGCTGATCTTTCTACAGGGTGATTTGTTTGTACCTGAACTATCTACATGATGGTTTCTTTGTAGCTGAACTCTCTACAAGGTAACTTCTTCTAGCTGATCTCTCTACAGGACAATTTGTTTGTACCTGAACTCTCACATGATTGCTTCTTTGAAGCTGAACTCTCTACAAGGTGATTTCTTCTAGCTGATCTTTCTACAGGGTGATTTGTTTGTAGCAGAACTCTCTACAAGGAAACTTCTTCTAGCTGATCTCTCTACAGGGAGATTTGTTTGTAGCTGAACTCTCTATACATGATTTGTTTGCGGCTGAATTCTCTACATGATGGTTTCTTTGTAGCTGAACTCTCTACAAGGTAACTTCTTCTAGCTGATCTCTTTACAGGGTGAATTGTTTGTAGCTGAAAGATCTACAAGGTAACTTCTTCTAACTGATCTCTCTACAGGGTGATTTGTCTGTAGCTGAACTCTCTACAAGGAAACCTCTTTTAATTGAGCTCTGTACAGGGTGAATTGTTTGTAGCTGAACTATCTACAAGGTAACTTCTTCTAGCTGATCTCTCTACAGGATGATTTGTTTGTAGCTGAACTATCTACAATGTAACTTCTTCTAGCTGATCTCTCTACAGGGTGATTTGTTTGTAGCTGAATTCTGTATAGGTGATTTGTTTGCAGCTGAGCTCTTTACAAAATGGTTTCTTTGTAGCTGAACTCTCTACAAGGTAACTTCTTCTAGCTGATCTCTCTACAGGACAATTTGTTTGTACCTGAACTCTCACATGATTGCTTCTTTGAAGCTGAACTCTCTACAAGGTGATTTCTTCTAGCTGATCTTTCTACAGGGTGATTTGTTTGTAGCAGAACTCTCTACAAGGAAACTTCTTCTAGCTGATCTCTCTACAGGGAGATTTGTTTGTAGCTGAACTCTCTATACATGATTTGTTTGCGGCTGAATTCTCTACATGATGGTTTCTTTGTAGCTGAACTCTCTACAAGGTAACTTCTTCTAGCTGATCTCTTTACAGGGTGAATTGTTTGTAGCTGAAAGATCTACAAGGTAACTTCTTCTTACTTATCTCTCTACAGGGTGATTTGTTTGTAGCTGAACTTTCTACAAGGAAACTTCTTTTAACTGAGCTCTGTACAGGGTGAATTGTTTGTAGCTGAACTATCTACAATGTAACTTCTTCTAGCTGATCTCTCTACAGGATGATTTGTTTGTAGCTGAACTATCTACAAGGTAACTTCTTCTAGCTGATCTCTCTACAGGGTGATTTGTTTGTAGCTGAATTCTGTATAGGTGATTTGTTTGCAGCTGAGCTCTTTACAGAATGGTTTCTTTGTAGCTGAACTCTCTACAAGGTAACTTCTTCTAGCTGATGTATCTACAGGGTCACTAGTTTGTAGCTGAATTCTCTACATGGTGGTTTCTTTGTAACTGAACTATCTATAAGGTGACATCTTCTAGCTGATCTTTCAAGAGGGTGATTTGTTTGTAACTGAACTCTCTACAAGAAAACTTCTTCTAACTGATGTCTGAACAGGGTGAATTGTTTGTAGCTGAACTCTCTACAGGGTGATTTGTTTGTAGCTGATCTCTGTTACTTATTTCTAACTGATCTCTTGAATTCTGTTCAGGGTGACTGCTCTATTAGGATGACTGCTCTATTAGAGTATCTCGATCTCGCACTTACTACACCAAGTTGGATTTCGTGTTATAACTCCGTGGCTTTAAGTCTGATTTTTCTACACCATTGAAGAGCCTTTCTAAGATGATAACTCCATCTGTACAGCGATTTTCAAAGCATTACCCCAAGTGGTTTATCTGGTAGGCGTGGCAAGCATAATAATAATAATAATAATAATAAAATTAGCTAATCTCGATTGCGTAATTGTTACACACTGTTGATTTTTTCGCTGTATCTTCCTGGTTTTTAGCTCGATTTCTTTCAAACCACAAAAGGTTTGAGGTTCAATAGTTAACCTTTCACCCACCGATTTTCAGCTTCTTCCCATACGCGGTTTACCCTGTAGGCGTGACAACATATTGGTGTTATTATTCGTGCATAATCGCTCATAACTCTTTGCCTGTTTATGGTATTCCAGCCAAAGTTGGTACAGAGATGCGCCTTTATACCCCCTTCTGTGTGCCAAATTTCAAGGCAATCGGATAACGCGTTCGCGTTTTATAGCAGTTTTTGTAAGTGTGCGAAAAGAGGAAGAAAAATAAGAAGAAAAAAACGAAGAAACTAAGCCAATTTGTGAAGTCGCATATCTTAGGAATGCCTGAAGCGATTTCGCTCAAATTTGGAATGTGGAGTACTGAAGTTGGAGGGAATGTACACAGCAAAATTTGTCTTGTTTCATCAAGGCAGCACAGAGCTACGGAGGTGCGAAAATTGCGTTTTCTTTCTTCCTGTCAATATACACACGGGTTTGCGCGCCAGCTTCTTGGGCCACACGACACACTACCGTGTGTCTTGATGTTGTTAAGATGTTGAGGTAACAAGAGTTTGTTGCTGAAGCCTGATCTAGTATTGGTAGAGTTGAAAGTGATGTAGTTATTGATGTTGAACTGATTAGTTGGTGATTTGATAGCAAGGTTTTTATCACTCTGATTTTTCTAGGCATGTGGCACACAACTGATCAAAAAGACCATTCTATGGGGATACACTCTAATACAAGATAGCAGCATTTTAAACATTAAAGTAAAACGGTCTTTATAAAGAAGTGGTCTTTGTTAGAAGGTGATCTTTATAAAGAGGTGACCACCAATTGAATTTACCAAAGTACCGTTCCATTCCACCATTCCATTCCAGTCCACCATTCCAGTCCATTCCACCATTCCAGTCCACCATTCCATTCCACTTAATCCAGACACCCACCAGACTGTGGTCATTACAGCTGCTGGTGATAGCAGTACACAAAGGGGAGGTGGCATGGGTTGGGAAATGTAGATCTCCTAGCAACCAAGTGACAGTTATTGTTAGCACTACAAACAAACATGTACACATCTGCTTTTATGGTACCACTATTGGTTTTGCAAGGACATGTGTGTCCACCCAAAACTAATCATGTGCAGACATTGTGCAATTTGTGCGGATTTTGTCTGTTGACCGCACATTAATTTAAGGCCTGAATTTGAGAGAATAACTGAGAGCTGGAAGTAATTTTAAGGAAACAGGGAATTAAATTAAAAGAATCATGGATACAGTTACTACAGGGTTTGATAGCAAATAAATATATACATTACTAAAATTACAAAAGTAACTACTGAATGACTATAGCAGTGGTGGATCCAGAGAAGGCACAGGGGTTGTCTCTCTCCTCCCCTCCCCCTCCCCCCCAAATATTCAATAGATACTCTAATAAAGTAGTCAAAAATCAAATACTCTAATAGAACAGTCACTGTATGTAACACTATTAAGAATTCTCTACTGAGTATGAAAACTTACATCTGCATAACCTATGCACATTTAGTTATGTAGTCTACTAGGATTGGTTTTTTTTGCAAACTAAATTCACTTGGTCATTTGTATGTCATTCTTATATATGACAATTTACTTTAGGCTTAACTCATGACTGTCACTGATCCCAACATGCAACTCACAATCAATTTAGACCACTTAAAAGTATAAGTGTATATTATATATTGGTGTATAAAAGTACTGTATGTCATCCTCCTGAAACATGTAAAATGTGTGTGGTGCTCCCCCAAACCCTCTGCTTTTTTATAGCTATATACCTACTACCCTGGTCATGGTGTGCCCCTCTTGTCTAATCCTGGATGCGCTCCTGTATAGGTCTGCTTGTAAGACAATTTTTAATCAAATGGTAGAGATAATTATAATTTCAAAATTGGATCTCATGGTACTTTTTGCCTAATCCTTGTAAAAAGATGTAAGAAGCGCACATACGTACATATACATAAATTTGACTTTAAACTCTGTGGTGCAGCTTGTTATTATAGTCTTACTTTTATAAGTCAAAGGTCACTTATAACTAGCCACACCAAGTCCCTTTTTTAGTCCCTGAAGAAATGTGAGTAAACTTTCTTGCTCAAGGAAATAGCAATAGCAACTGGGTATATATCAGTGAGTATTTAACCTGAAATCAGGCTTGTGCTCTACCACTTAGCTGTGATGTCTCCACACACACATGCACGCACGCACGCACGCACGCACGCACGCACGCACACACACACACATGTGCAACATCTACATTAGTTACCAATACATATTGATTGTTTTTGCATTTATTTTAAAGGGCACCTGTCTCTCTGTAACTATTTTACTTCACTACTTCTTCTTGGCTGCATTCAGCTGGATGCTTTGTGAAGGAATCCTAATGTTCATTATGATCAAACTGGTGTTCTATGATGGATTTTTTAAAAGGAAATTGTTTTTCTTTATGTTGGGTTGGGGTGAGTTATAACATGCTACAACCACTGTACTTTTCGCACCCATATGTGTATATTCAGGTCTGCCTATTCCCATTGTTGTTGTATCAGCTGCTCTATCACATGAACATTATGGCATTAATGACAGGTATGTAATCACTGATTGAGGTAGAGTGAAATGTCAATATGCTAGTAAAAGATAATCTATACCCATAACAACCAAGCTGTGAAAAGAGTGTGGCCCCCCGAAAGAGCCAGGGTGAAAAAAGTTGTAAAATCAAAGGATCAAAGGTAGCAGCCTGCATTGATGTACTTTAATGAATGTGATCATCTAAAATTTTGACATTAACATCATGCAGCCATTACTTTACCACCACCTTTGATTTCACATTGTTTTCACCCTGGCTCTTTTGGAGATAGTACCTTTTTTCAACAGCTTAGTTATTTTGGCATAGACATCACTTTCTTTTTGCTTGTAATTGCATACCACAAAATCAGCCTATTGGGACCTCATTATAACTTTTTTTCTAGAAGAATGATGAACATTGTTATGTTCTATATGTGATATTTTAATAGGCTATATAATTTTTTTTGTTATTTATACTACTGTAAACTAATATTTTAAAATTATCACATACTGTATAGCAGGAAATTTCTGGAGGGTGTAATTTTCGGATATTTCGGAAAACTAAATATTTTCCGAAAATAAGTTTTCCGAAATTATTTATTCATATGTAGTCTACATTTAGGTAACAATCGCAAGTTGACATAGCACTCCTCAAGTACTTCAAGGTGTGTAAACAGAGTGGCAATACCAGTATTTCTTATTTACTTGTTGACAACGGTCCGCTGGCTCTAGTTCTGCACTTGCTGTTGCCAATTCAAGCGTCACCAGAATGTTGAAGATACGCCAGTGGAAGCAGGAAAATGGGAAACCACGTGGTGTAGCTACATACACAGGAAAAGAAAAGCTGGCAGAAATAGCGAAGAGAGCAGATGTTTACGGGGATTAAGTGTCACTATTAGGCATTACGTGAAGTCCATCACATGTGGTGGAGTCCATCACGTAATCCATGACCTGATGACGCACATAAGTCTTCACCTGCCTTGCCAGAGCATGATTCTGTATATTTTCGTCAAGTGCTAATTGTGGTGTTTATCTGAAAATTTATTTCTGAAATAGTTCACAGTGATCATTATCCAAAAATTACACCCTCTGGAAATTTCCCGTTATACGGTAAACTCTCCATAGGTCGACTTGCTTGTAGCTGAATTCCCTACAGGGCGACTTGTTTGTAGCATAACTCTCTACAGTATGACTTGTAATGTAGCTGAACTCTCTAACTGGGTGACTTGTTTGTAGCTTTGCTCTCTACCAGATGATTTACAATCTAGCTAAACTGATTTTTAATGTAGCTGGACTCCCTACTGAGTGACTTGTAACCTTGCTGATCACTCTACAGGGTGACTGACTTGAGTAGATTTGTAACCTTCTCTGCAGGTTGACTTGTAACATTACATGGTGACCAGTTACATAGCTGAACTCCCTACAGATGGCTTGTAAGCTAGTTGAACTCTATACAGAAGAGACTTACAACATAGCTGAACTCTCAACAGAGTACTTTCTTATAGCTGAATTCTACTTGTATTGTAGCTGAGCCTGTTACCTGTTATACTGTAGGTTGCCCTGTAGAGAGGCTCTCTACAGAGCAACTTACAGTATAACAGGTAACTTCTTCAGAACTTTCTTAGGAAACTTTGGTGAACTTATCACTATAGAACTTTGGCAAGAAAACATTTGGCGAATTTGTTAGCTAATACAGATTTGTATTAGATGAAAAATATGGCAGAGTTTGTTCTGACTTGCCAAATTCGCCAAACTTTCCTCTCCTACCAAACTTCCTTACTATATGCTATGTATATACGCTGGTTAAAAAAGATTTGCTATTAATTTTGCTGTTTGCTCTACCATAATAGTTTTTGTGGATGATGTGGTTGTCTATGTATTGTTCAGTAGAATCGGTCATTGGTTGTAACATCTTGGTGCTCCAACTGGAAAATGTGTTTAACTCTTTCTAATGTGAACTTTTGTGCATTTCAATTAAATGCTCACCCACTATGCTATTTTAGCCATGATCTCCACTGGGCCACATCTGTCAAGTACTTAGGTGTTGCTAGATCTAAGCTATCATGAAACAATCAGATGTCACATGTTTCTGCTAAAGTCTTAAACTTTTTGCACCATCATATGTATACCTGCCATTCTCCATCAAAACACAGAGCTTTTATGGCACTTGTGATTTCTATACTGGATTATGCTGTATGGAATCTCCACACTCAGAAAAACACTTCTACAACTTGAGATAAATGCAAAACTGTGGTGTCCACTGAGTTTGTAGAAGCAAATTATGTTCTCTTTCACAACTTCAAATGGTCCATATCCTCTGAAGAATGTAGTGAAGAGCTGCTCTAGTCGTCTCTCTCCACCCAATGGAAGTATTTGTTATTGTAACAATGATATAATTATGATATGCTCCATTAACTATATACCTATTACTGACTATTGTACCTTCTCTACTGCTCCAATTAGATCTCACTTACTTACTGTATGTCTCTTATGTAAGCAGTCTCCCTTAAACTCATAATAGATATTCCTTTTTTTATAAATAATATCTTTTTGTGTAACTCCATCCCATTCAGCACTTTGCTCCTTTTTCTATCATGCCTCCCTTAGTCCCTTTGTGTCTCTGTTCAAGTTAGGTTTATTATTTTGTATGTACTGTAGATTAATACAATATACTTAATAATGTTGTAATGTATTTCATAATTCGTATATAATATTATGTTGTTTTTGAAGCAAATATTTCAAAAAAACTCCCCATGACGGTATAATGAGACAAAAGGGACACAGATCTATAAAATACCCCAATGTTATCCACTATTGGGGCCTGTGATCTGTTTTTGTTAGAAACTTTTTGGACTATTAGTTCCAACATCAAACATAGAGGGAATAAGTCAGTGTTTGTGTATAAATTATGCTTTGTTATCTTATGGCTAAACCAATAAAATATATAAAATTATGGTCAATTCCTTTAAGTGATTTACCTGGTAGGTGTGGCCAACAATCATTTTTATTATCAAAACTCTATCACATAAGTGTTACACACTGTCAGCAAATTTTCATGGTAATTAACCAGCTCAATTTCTTCCGAACCACAAAAAGGTTTGATGTGCAATGGTTAATCTATCCATGTACCAATTTTCAGCTTCTTTCTATAAGCGGTTTACAATTTGGGAGTGACAACACATTGGTGTTACTTTTTATCAACAATAATTAATAACTTCACAAATAGGCACCAGCCTATTATACTGGCATAATTCTGTGCATAATATAGGTGCCTGAAAGCATCAAGCATACTTGCAAGCATAATAGGCAGAATAATTGTCGTATTGTAAGCAAAAATGTATGCCACAGAAAAAGACAATAACAATTAAGAGTTCATTATATATATTATTATATTATGAACTCTTGATGATAATAGGACAGTTGATGTCACTGATATAGCATTAAGTAGCTATTTGACATGACTGTTATTATAGTTTACAATGTAGCCAAATTCTTAATGCACAACAAGTACTTTTACATTTAACCATAAGCGAAAGTTTATCATTATCCATTAGAAAGTAATAAAACATGGGAATTGGGCAAAAATTTTGAGCACAATTATGAACATAATAGGCAAACATTTTTAGCACTGCAGCATAGCATAATAGGTAGAATTAAAAGCATAATAGGCTGGTGCCTATCCACAAATGTTTATCATATTCAAACCACATTTTATTAATACCAATATTTGCCTTTGCACCCCACTTATGGTTGCCAAAATTTAAGGGATATTTTTGCCTTCTATAGCAGTTTTTGTAAATGTGCAAAAAGATAAACAAGAAACAGAGGGGAAAAGCAAAGAAATTAAGCTAATTTTTGAAAGGTCATACCTTGGAGCAATTTTACTCAAATTTGGTATGTGGAGAACTGAAGGTGGAGGGAAATTGCATATAAAAATCGTCTTATTTCATAAAGGCAGCACGGGGCTATGTATGCATGAAAATTGTATTATTGCTCTTCCTATGAGTAACACACTGGTGCAATGTGCCAGCTTCTTGAGCCACATGACATACTATGCATTTGTCTTGCTTCAAAATGGCATTGCTTAACTGAATGTATGTGATGATCACTGAAGCTGTTTTGAAAGCACATGATTACTAAGTGCATCTTTATAGTGCACATGTAATCATCCAATAGATGCACAGAGGCAAACAATTACAAGCCAACCAAACACAGTGACATGTATTGTAACTGTGTATAAGAATCTACTAAACAAAATTGTAAATTGTTACTATCTTTTTCTCATAGATGTTGGATATCTGAAAAAAATGGTGCTATATGGGCTTTCATTGGTCCTATGTTACTGATCATTGTGGTTAGAGTAGATCAGGGTTTACAAAATATAATTTAACTTACTTTTTCAGATGAACTTGTTTATTCTAGTTATAGCCATTTATGAAGTGTTTAAAAGTAAATACAGCAACATGACTACTGAGAAAGCAACTGCACTTGAAACTGTGAAGTAAGGACAATATTGTTTAATATGAATGTTCTGGTATTATACTACTAGCATTGGTACCTGCCCAATGTGCAGGACCATGTGCACACTAACTAAAGGTCATAAGCATAAAACATCATCACCATGTATTCACACAGCATGCATGCATATGGAGATATATATCACTTTTAGGCCTGAAAGCAATATTGTACATGATCATAATAACTAAGACAACTATAGTAATGTGTATACACCACACAGGTGTGTACTAATATGCAGGCTATATCTGTAACATCATTCCACAACTTTTAACTCACTGACCAGCATAAAATAAGTGACTGTAGCATTGGTACCTGCCCTACAGTGCAGGATTTTCCATATTGTGCATGAATAATTATGTTGCACATTAAGCTTGAAATTACCCTTTGCTACCATGTCCGTATTGACTACAAGTATTTCAAAAAGTTTGGAATTTTTAACTAGAGTAGGGACCATAGCACATCGATAAAAGTACTGAAACAAGCTGGAGTAGTGCACGATATTAAATCACAGTAAAACAATAAGTAGTGTTATAATCCCTACTGTGCTCCAAGTAGGGATATAACACTTCTTATTGTTTTACTGTGATTTAATATCATGCACTACTCCAGCTTGTTTCAGTGCTTTTTTCGATGTGATATGGTCCCTACTCTAGTTATAAATTCCAAATTTTTTGAAATACTTGTTTGTAAACTTTTTTTTGTAAATTATATTATATATATATTTGTTAGTGTACAAACTCAATCATGAGTATATTCGTACATATGTAGCTAGCTACTTATTTACAAATTTATATAATTATTAAATAAATCAAGAGATGGAGCTTGGATAATATGATCATCTAGTTGGTTCCATAATTTTATTGTAAAAGGAAAGAAGGAGTTCTTATAAGCATTTACCCTTGTTGGCAACTGCAGAAATCTTTGATGATGACCTCTAGTTGTGGTGTAGTTTGGTCTAAACTGTTGGTGCACATTAATATCTACCATGTCATTAATTATTTTATACATTAGTGAGGCTCTCAAATTATTTCTTTGCTTTTCCAGTGTGTGCCATTATAAACTGTTCAACATTTCTGTAACACTAGCTGTTCTATTATAGTTATTCATCACAAACCTTGCTGCTCTATTATTATGATTGGTGACACATACTACATTTGAAATGGCGCTGTGCACCCCAGCTATATTGTCTGAAAAGTGACGTATCCATTACGCTTCATTGTCAGCTATGTTCAACCTGTTACACAGCAGTACGAATCAAGAGCTGTTCACAAAGCATCTCTGTAACCAACACATACCGAAAGGGTTGGTGTCGCATTCCCCAGTTATATAAATTACCGTCTGAAAAGTGAAGTATCCATTACGCTTCGTTTTTGGCTATGTTTAACCCATTACACAGCAGTACGAATCAAAAACTGTTTTAAAAACACCTCTGCAATCGAAGTAGCCACTATGAAAAATATGGACGATTTTCATTACTAAGGGAAGCCATCACGTGCTACCACCAAATCGACACTTTTTGCTGTCAGCAAAGATGAATGGGACACAAAGGAGGACACTGGTAAGTCCATGAAGAATGCATTGTACGTACTGCGGTATGCCAAAAGGTACCTCTCAGACTCAAGCGATGTCGAACAGTGAAAAAATTAAGCCCGTAGCCTTAGCCGTTATCGAGTTACGCTTGTCTGAAGGCATCAGGCAGTCAGTAGAAAATTCCGTTGAATAAAAATTTTTAAAATTCCGTAGCAACTTGTTGGAAGCATTTCGGGTCGATCTGAAAGCTTGTTTGGGCTTAGTTTTACCTAAACAATACTGCCTCATTGTCGTCTGGGAAAATTGAGGCTATTTTTTGGGTGATGTTATTTCGTGGGCCATGCCTACTCCTTTGTGGTCCCTACTATACATTACTATCGTAGTGTATGATACAATCATTTAAATGCAACGGGAACCAAGCATTAAACTTTAAGTATGCATGATGATGTCACATTTAACATTAAGCTGCATTCTGCCAATGATGCAGGCAGGTAAGCTTAACAGCAGAGCTACATGTGTGTAGCTAACCAAGCTTAACAACAGTAGTAGTACCACCACACAGGTGATGATGTAATTTATAATAGCAGATATGACATATAACTGACAGCAAAAAGAAAATTAATGTGTGTATAGTGTCAGTATACCTGCCCTACAACAATGGTACCTGCCCTACAGTATTAGTACCTGCCCACGGTACCTGCCCTACATTGCAGGAGTTTCTCTATATATTAAATATGTTTCACTTTCAAGTAAAATTGGGACTCCCACCTGTACAAAGTTGTGTAAGCACACCTACACTCCAGCAGTACTACATCCATCAGTGTATTAAGCCTACCGTATACATGCAGGATTTCATTGTGACAAATGACTGACAATGGTAAGGATACTCATTCTAAATTTATAATGCTGAAACAGTATCTACTCTATAGATACAGTATAATATCATGTACGTACCTCCAGCTCACCTAACAATTATCCTTATTCCATACTAAAACCATTATAAGTTGGTGTCAAAGTATTTATACTGAATGGTAAACACAAAAAGAAAGTTGCACAAAGAAGGTTCAGAATTAGAGATAAATGTTACATGATAAGTTCTTATAATAATCATAGAAAAAATATTGCACTAAAGATTGCCAAAGCAAAAAAAAAGAAAGAAAAGTCACCAACTGAATTGAATCCACACCTTATGCTTTAGAAGGTGCACACCTTGACGATTTAGCTAAGCATCTAACATTAAAAGAAAAGCATTAAAAACTGTCATATAAAGGTATCCACACAAAAACAGCCAAGCTGTGAAAAATGGTGCGGCCTTAAAAATCCCGGGTGAAAAAAAGTTGTGAAATCAAAGGCGGCAGCCAAGAAATGGCTGCAATGCTAATAAATTTTAACAATGCACACAGCCATAATTAAAATTTTTTTAACACTAACATCATTGCAGCCATTTCTTGGCCGCCACCTTTGATTTCACAACTTTTTTTCACCCGGGCATTTTAAGGCCGCACCATTTTTCACAGCTTGGCTGTTTTTGTGTGGATTTCACATCTTTTTGTACTTTATAAGGCCTCAAAACCAACCTATGGCTGACTTTGAGGTTTGTTTTTTACTCACATTTCTTCTTTTCTATATAGATACAATGATGATTATTGAAGACAGACTTATAAATGTATTTCATTGCATGATTTAATTCAATATTTGATAATATTATTGTAATACTCTAATAGAGTGCACATTTTTTGAGGACTTTTAATAGAACATACATAGAATGGTCTAGAAAAATCTAGTACTTCTATTGATAGATCTATGAAATTACAAATGTTTGATTATAAGCAGATTTCAACTAGAAATTTCATTTATAAAGCAGAAATTAAGTGAGGTGATCAGCCAAGGTAGCAGTGGTTCAATGGTTAAGGATGCAGGTGTTAGGTATGGAGATCCCTGGTTCAAACTCTGGTAAGTTTTCTTTTCCGACATTTTTTGCACACCTTTTTTACCCTGCAGTGACTGCTCTATTAGAGTACCTCGATCCCACGATTTTACACTTCTTTAGTTTTTGCTTTATAACTTTGTTGCTGTAACTCTATTGCTATTGTAACTATCAAAAGGCACTGCTACGATGATCAGCCTATCTACACACCAATTTTCAAGTTATTTCTATACTTGGTTTACCCTGTAGCCATGACAGAAGATTGATCTTTTTTTACGTGAATAAACGCTCATAACTCCTTGAATATTACGCAGATTCATAACAAGCTTTGTGTACGTGAATCCACCGTTACACGCTCTTCATTTGTGCCAAAAATCGAGGCAATCGAGTTACATGTTTGCATTTTATAGCAATTTTTGCAAAGTGTGCGAAAAGAAATCGAAGCCCCCATAGCCCCCCGTACGACAGAAGAAGAAAAAAAACGAAGAAATTAAAACGAAATTTTGAACACCCATATCTCGCAAATGGCTATTGCGAATTTAATCAAATTTGCTGTGTGGCGTACCCTACTTGGGGGACAGCTATAATGCAAAATTGGTGTGTTTTGGAGAAGGGGCCATGGAGCTATGCACGCATGAAAAAGCTGTTTTCTTACTTCCTGTAAATATACTCACGGCGTGGTCGCTGGCTTTCTTGGCTGTTGAACTCACGGTTTTCTTTCTTCCTGTAAATATACTCACGGTGTGGTTGCTGGCTTTCTTGGCCGCACGACACACAGTATAGGTGTTTATTTGCGGTTTGCATGCAGTTTACAGAAAGAATTCAAGCGAACTTTTGTCTACACCCTTGCATTAATTGCACTGTAAATGACAAGCGACGGCAATTAGAAGCTTCATTTTAAAATGCTGTGATTCTTAGATGATGAGTGCTTTGTTTACCAACAGCAACTGCTTCGATACACGCATCGGTTAGTGAGATAATCATCTGACATCAAAGGAATGTAAACAGACTGACAGATGGCTTTTCAGCTTTATATATATATAGATTACAATAATATTATTACCAAATATTGAGGTAAATCATGCATTTTAATAAGCCTGTCTTTTGCAATTATCACTGTGTCTCTATAGAAAAGAAGAAATGTGAGTAAATATAACCCCAAAGTAATTCATAGGCTGGTTTTGTGACCAAACTACAAAAAGAAGTGAAACCCACACAAAACAACCAAGCTGTGAAAAAATGGTACGGCTGTGCATTATTAGCATTAACATTATTGCAACCATTTCTTGGCCACCACCTTTGACTTCATAACTTTTTCACCAAGGATTTTTAAGGCCGCATCATTTTTTCACAGCTTGGATGTTTTTGTGTGGATACAGATATACACTGTAGTATACACAAGTTGTAAATAATTATGAATCATTATAGATCATTGTTGAAAGCTGCTGTGATATTTGTTCCCTTGCTTGGAACCACTTGGGTGTTTGGAATACTGGCTGTGAATGAAAATACAACTGTCTTTGCCTGGATATTTACAATACTGAACTCATTACAAGTAAGTACAATAAAACACATTTCTTATGCTAATATTGGCATTTTAATAGGGTCTACTCATCTTAATTCTCTATGTGTTAAGAAATGAAAAGGTAAGTATGCAAGTAATCATAGACAGTGTATAATCATGTGTTCTGATGGATCAGTTAATTTGTAGTATACCAAAGTATCATCAAAATCCAAGGTGATAAAAGTCACTTTATATAAAAATAATCAAGTACATAGGACTGGGCCTTAAATTGTCTGTTATAATGATTTTTTTGCAATGCTTCTACCATAGAGTCAGGTTGTTAAGCACATGCACTTATAATTTTAGAAGAAAACTTTTTAAAAAATTGTGCTATGTTAGGTGCATATGCCTAACAAATAATTATGTTGCGCTTAACACGGAATCACTACGTTGTATATAATAGGGTAGCTAGTAGTTTGCGCCAGTCACCACGCCAGTGTATAAGGATATTAACTCCATTATCTGGGTGAAATTCTTCTGAGTGAAGGCTGATTTGCTGTATACATAGTGAAGGGAGACCTCAAGGAGCTCGAGGAGACATTAATTTTCTAGCACTTCCAGCTTTTCTTCCTGTGTTTAGTTTTGTCACATGCTGAACCTCACATTTGACGAAGTATCACAGCAAAAATAGTGTTCCAATACTACATATTCTAACCCCGTCTTTATTCAGTATTGGAACAACTATTTTTAAAAACTCCTTATAATTAGACAAAACGAATGTCAAATCTATAAATGACTCTAATGTTATTCACTATTGGGGGCTGTGATCTGTTTTTGTTTGAACCAAGGTAGAATATTTGGACTATTAGTTCCAACACCATAACATAGACGGAATTAATACAGTCAGTATTTGTGTATGAATTATGCTGTGTATGCTTATCAGCCAGGTTAATCGTGAATGCACTTAAGTAACATGTGCTTAATAGATACATATGCTCAACAACCCAACTGTACGGTATGTCATGATCCAGTATGCCCCAACTATGTCCCAACAAAATTGCTTCATGACTGCTCTATTAGAGTAGCATATGCATCTGTGAATAATATTTGAGCTTATGACATAATTATGATGACTGTTCAAGCAGATTATCTTACTTGTAATTTCAGTTGCACTCAGACTACCCCAATCTACTCTTCATGCAATATGTGCAAAATTAAAGCTTCTCCAGAGTCCAGTACACTACTGTATAGCCTAGATATTTGAAGGGGGAATATTTCATGGTTGAACAATATAATTTTTTTTGCAGATTTGCAAACAATCCCAGGTGTAATTTCAAAATATTTCAAGGATAAAACTTTTATTGTTAACCCCCGAAAACTTTGAAATCAACAAAAACTCCCCCATTCCCCCTAGGCTATATAATTATCATGGTACTTGTACCTATTGTGCTTTGCTGACAGGATGCTCAATGCTTTGCCAACTTGTATTGTGCCCAAACTTTTTCTAGGTTTAGTATCAGATACAGCTACCAAGGTCTCATGTTTTCTTACCACTATTTTTCAGAGTATACAAACCGCCGTGACCACTACTATACTGTTCCACCATCAACCTTCAAAGCCAGCTACTGTCATGTACATTTTATTTATTATTTTACAGTTCTTGAGTATTGTGCGTAATAAATGGAACAGCATTTCGGGAACCGAAAGTTCTTATATACATCAATCTGTAAGTGACTTTAGTAAATACTTTTTGAATATTGAAATTGTTTTTTAATGCAGAGTAAAGGTCATTCTGTTCCAAAGAAAGCAAAACATTTTGAAAGTGAGTATGCTAACCACAACATTATTATAACATTTTACAAGAGCCTCATTGTAACACTATATATCTAATAGTTGAGAGCACATGAAAAGCCAAGTTATCTTATAGGAATAAACACATGTTCAGCTCTTTGATAGTATTAGTTTTGGTAGGGGGGTAGGTGAACAAGAACTGATACTGACTGTAATCAGTCTTCAAAGAGAACTGATATACATGTATATGTAATATATATGCCAGCATAATATAAACATGATAGGCTATAGTGCTATGCCAGTAGCATATAAGGTAGATATTTCAAACTTATTTCTTTGAAAATAGATTGACACTCCCTAATAGAGCAGTCAGTGGAAACTGCATACTGCAATAGAACGCTCAAATGCATTGTACACGCAGTAGATTGATACTCACTACTAGAACAGTCATTTTGTAGTGAAATACTCTAATAGAGAATTCACTGTTTAAAATGATGTTCCAAGATTATTGTTGTTAACCTAGGAACATATTGTAAACATAATGGGAACATTGAAAAACATTATAGGTGAAAATTTTGGGAAAACCCTGAAAGCATTTTGGGCAAAATTTTGAGCATATTTGACTCAGGCCTAGTAATGTACATGGCCACTATACATAATTTATACTTTTGTTTCCTACAACTTACTATATAGCAAGTACACATGATGATACCCAATGTGCTAGGAAAAGTGTAACAATAAATTCAACAGTACTGAGAAGCTATGATAATGTCGTCAGTAATGATTGTACCCTATCAGAGGGGTGTGCTACTTCTACACATGTGGAATCATCAAATGTTTATAAGTAGTTATTATTCATAGTAATTCTACCTTATATGTTGCATCAGTGTCTGTAGGTAACCCTCACAGTGTTGATGATGTCTATGAGACCAAGGTTACACCAGAAAGAAATGAAGAGTCTATGTCAACCTTCAAAAGTGTGAAGCACCATGAAGAAGAAATTACTGAAGAATCTCATCTTTGACTATGCAATTGTACTATACAAAAGGTTCCTTTAATATTACACATGCTTCATATACATACAGGGTGTATATTAGATAATTTTGTAGATAGGTTTACTTTTAATACATTGCACACTAACATAATAGATCTAGAATGATTGAGTCTTGTATAACAATCCAGATTTTGTTTGTTAACAAAGTTCCAGCAAGACATCACTGCCTGCTTGTGTTTTATCTATGATCTTAATAAAATGGTTATTTCAGTAAAGATGTATACAATGGCTCGATTGGCTTTAAAATAATATTAATACTACGCAGGGGCGTATCTAGCCCAAACATGATGCCTACTCCAGTGAACAACCTGTGTGGGTTCATACATGCATTCATAAAATTGTTTTTAAGTGCATGGTATGGCTAACTACAGTTATTAACTCTTATCTGTATGCATACAGAATAGCTCATCAGTCTACAATCACTCCATACTAGTCTCTAGTTACGATGCATGCATCGATTGTGGGACTGCAGCATCACGTGCGACACAAAAGGATACTTCCAACTCATAATGAGCTATGCAACTGAACCGATAGATTTCTTGCACTGACTCGTACATATGCAGATCACAAAACGCATGACACCGGTTCATCTACGTACTCAGTAGGGGCATCCATTCCGTGCAACCACGTACCAACTCTACCACACCCTGCTGAGTGGTCCTACAAAGTATCATCAGCAGTTCTCTCACGTTATTCCCTCGTCGTAGTTGTATCACAATAAATCCGGGCACAGTTTACTCAGTACTAGACCTCTGCCTGCTGAAATCAAGTAGCCAAACAGCTAGTTGTCTTGAGTATTTTCCACTTCACGCGTTCTATGTACTCCAAACTATCATCACTTCGATGTTCGCTTTGATGAGACTACAGCATTCATTTTGGGCGGGCACATCTCCGTTTTTCAGATTTAAATATGGTAACTCGTAATCTACGGGGCTATTATTAGAAGTCAGACTCTTAATTAAACGCGCAGCGCTTATTTTCCATGCAAGAATTCGCTGCAAGCGTCCGCTACAGTCAGTGGTTCCCTAGTGGATAGAGTGAACAGCGTATTCATGCGTGGCCCTTGTGCGTGGCTGCCACGCCAGAAGATTTTCTGATGCCCGGGCAAGATGCCTGGGCAAATTCCCAGGTATGCCCGGGTGTAGATACACCACTGATACTACGTGGTGGAGACTTTTCAAAGTAGGCAGGTGAGGAAGCTGCTTCACCAAAAATAATAAACTGATGATTCAACGGAGATTAGTCCGAGAAGCACTGGAAGTTTCTAGATTGTTATGTTCTAGATGCATTGAAACATTGCATTAATAAAGTTCATATGCAAAATACAGTATACATATCAGTAAGTGTCGAAGCTTCAAGGGGTTCCTGAAGTTGTCAGGTTGAAAGTGGTCAAGCAAGATTGATATACCCTAATAGTGCTGGGAACCGGTATGCAAAAAAACTGGTTGTTAACTGGTATTGTCTATAGAGCATTTTCAACACGTGATCCGGGTTACGCAATCATTTTGTTCGCCTACGCGTCCGCCATATTGGTGAACCACTAGTAACAATGGTGAATTGTTGTGTTGTGGAGTGTAATAATCGCTCTGATAGAGGTCCTGCTTTTCGTCGCAATCTTTGTCCTAATCGTGATGGTGAACATAATGTTTCATTCTATAGAATTTCAGCGATAATTCGTGACCGAGGCAAGCTAGAGCTGGAACTTTCTATACGAAGGAGAGATGGCTTTCTAGCTGCTATTTCCAGAGAGGACTTGGATATGAACGACTTAGGGAAATATAGAATTTGTTCAAATCATTTTGTTTCAGGAGAACCATCGAATTTGACTGACTGTTCCAATTGTGATTGGCTTCCTACGAGTAGGCTGGGACATACAAAGACTTTGCCTCTTACTAAGGCCCAGTTAGAGAGACATGAAAGAGCCCAACGACGAAACGAGGAACAACTAATAAAAGAACGGATAATTCGAAAGACTGCTGAAGTAATTTCTGAGGAGGATCTACACCTAACTGTAAAGGAGGAAGTAATGGTAATACTTAAGGAGGCAATGGAGGAGTTTCAACTAGTTGAAAATTCAACTGTTATGGTCATGGAAAGATATATTTTAGAATTCGTTAAAAGTGATCTGGCAGAGGTTTTAAAGGAAGAAATGGAAGCTGAATATGTAAGATTTGCTGAAGCCAAGTGTAACTATGCGGCTACGATTAGTTCCTTACGAGATGATCTGGCTAAATGCCATTGTACAATTGAAAAGCTATCGTTGCAAATCAAGCAGATGTCAATACCATTCGGCAGTGATGAGATGCTTTTCAGTGATGAGAAAGTTGTGCTTTTGACAGGTTTGCCAAATTTCAAAATTTTGAAAGTACTATATGATCATGTTGTAGCAACCATGCCAGTTGACAGAACTGGTAAGCTTTCTTTGTTTCAACAATTTATCTGTTGTTTGATGAAGTTGCGACTAAATTGTCCTGGACCATTTTTGGCATCCCTTTTTGATGTGTCTAGTGCAAGTGTATCACGAATATTTTTAAAGTGGTTAGCACAAATGGACATCAGGCTACAGGACTTGATAATCTGGCCAGAGCGTGAAAGTTTACAGAAAACAATGCCAGACTGTTTTCAAGAATCCTTTGGGAAAAAAGTTGCAATCATCATTGATTGTTTTGAAATATTTATTGAACGTCCCAGTAATCTTCAAGCTAGAACATCCACCTGGTCAAATTACAAACACAAGAACACAGCAAAAGTTTTGATTGGAATTTTGCCCCAAGGAGTTGTGGGTTTTGTTTCGGAAGCTTGGGGAGGACGAGTCAGTGATAAGTATCTCACTGAACACTGTGGAATTTTACGAAAGTTGCTACCCGGAGACATTGTACTAGCAGATCGTGGCTTTGATATAGCCGAGTCTGTTGGGTCAATGCAAGCTAAGTTACACATCCCAGCTTTCACCAAAGGGAAAACACAACTTTCTGCACTTGAAGTGGAAGAAACAAGAAAAATTGCAAACGTAAGGATCCACGTTGAGCGTGTAATTGGAGCTGTTCGCCAAAGATATCCAATTTTACAGAGTACCTTGCCGATCCATTATGTAATGAAAAGAAATGGTGAAGATATTCCATTGATTGATCGTATGGTGCGTGTGTGTTGTGCACTTAATAATGTTTGTGATTCTGTAGTTCCATTTGATTAACTATGTATATATATATATATGTGTGTGTGCTCTTTTCAGTTGTTGTTGTCTTGTAATATATAATATTAATTATTAGTAGAAATCACAATCATTATTACCACTACATATACACGATGGCTAGATGTGCACACACAAAAATTACAGAAAAACAATTATGACAGTATGAGAGTAAATACACATGCTATTTAGCTAAAGGTATCCACATACAGTAGTATAGTCAATGCCTTACACCTTTCTTTCGATGACAAACTTGAAACTGTGGTAGTATTCTGCAACCCGGACAATACCACTTGGCCTTGCCTTTAGGAAGTCTCTCCATTTGCAAACAAGTGATATGAAACCATTCTATGGTACAATCAGGATTATCACATGCGATCATGTCTCCTTCTTCTGGGCCATGGCAATAACAGAATGTTTGTTGCTCTTGAACATCGGAAGATGTATCATCACCTGCAGAGTCACTTCCACTTTCTGAGATTCCTCCTGCAGAGCCATTTCTACTTCCTGAGGTTCCTGGTGTTGTATCATCAGTCAAGGAATTACTTGAATGTTTCTTAAAAGTTGGCCTTGTGTACCAGCTACCCAGTATCTCTGGAAGTAAACAAGTCGTAAAAAAGTTACGTGCTTTTTCTACACACTCTTCCCAGAAATCAAAGTTTTTAGTAATACGTTCAATGTGTATACCTCCATCATCATAGTCGTTGCTTCCATCCTTTAAAAATGTGCACACACAAAAGTCTGCATATTCCACATCACAGACAAACAACTGTGTTTGAATCTGGTAATAATAAGCATGCTTTTTGTCTAAGCACAGCTTTTCACCTGACTGTTTTAAACAAAAAGATTTGTCCATAGCAGCAGATTGTATTGTGGATTCCCGATGGCAGAATGGACATTTTATTTCAAGTACACCCTTTCCATGACAACTGCAATTAATAATTCCATCCGGGGATGCTCCAATGAAAGGCCATTCACAATTGACTACAAGCCCACTGTCCTTGACAGAAAAGCTCTCATGTTGACCGTTACAAGTCTTGAAGTAAATATTCCGAGCTTTCTGTTCATGCTGGCATCCCCAAATTGTAGCCTTACTTTTAAAGCTAAATGCTTCTGGATAGCATATCCCTTTGATAAGGGACTGAGCTGGCTTGTCTGAATTAGTGTGGCACACGGCTTTCATTCTGGATGCAGTTATTCTCCCTGCTCGGTACTTGAACCACAACTTGGAATTGCTCTGGTCTCGGGTTGCTTTCTCTATAGAATCAGCTGACTTTGCTGTAATATCTATTGTAACTAATTTACATTCAGTCAACAAGTTGTGATACTCCATTTCCATATATTTAGTATCTTTCAGTGTGCTTAATGGTGGTGGGAATTCCTTGCTTGATGATTTAGGCATGTACTCATCTGAATACTTAAGAATAACAGATAACACACCAGGTTTAGTACCACCAGTACTCAAATTTTGAAACAACAAAGAGAGTTCTGATTCTGTAGACTTTGATCCAATCTTTTTAGATTGTTCCGATTCGCCAGCTTCCACATTGTCTACTTCCTCAACATCTACAGCCTTGATCTGCTCATCCAAAGTTCGTTTCTTTCCTCGGGCTGAAGTAAAGTCTATATCTTTGATTGGAAGATACTGAACTTCTTTCAGGTATGATGGAATTATCCACTTACAAGATTCTTCTGTACAAGTTTTGCTGGTCCCATACAGTCTGGCTGAGGCTTCCAAATAAAATAACACAGAAGAAATATGTGTACATGTTTCTCCCAAACCAGCCATGCAGTTGCAATGTGCACAGCAAATCTCGCCATTTAATTCAGTGATAATCCAACAAGTTAGTGGTGTGTCACTAAACCTTTGTGAATGGCGAACCTAAGACAAAAGGCATAAATATTGGGCAGCTATCTTAGCTACAACTTACTCTGCCAGTAACCAGTAATCTGTTAGCAATTTTCCTGGTGTTGACTTCTTTGATCCATCCACTTACGAACTGGTTATACGCTTCTAATCCTTTCCTCGCCTTAAACTGACTCATACTAATAAAACTGGTTCGAAGTACTAAGTAAGACACCAAGTCACAATCTTCTACTGGTGGGTTGTCATCAAACTGTTCTCCTTCAGTCACTTTCCCAAACGGATCTACTCCGTTAATCAAAGAAATCTTCTTCTTATATCGATCCTTTGCTTCTTTCTTTAACTTATCTGCGTAGGAAGACAGCTGTACTGACATACTTGGCCAACTACTGCTCGTTACGATGGTTCACCAATATGGCGGACGCGTAGGCGAACAAAGTGATTGCGTAACCCGGATCACGTGTTGAAAATGCTCTATAGGTCAGCCAATTACTGGTTCAAGAAGCCTTTAAACTAGTTTTGCCCACCCACTTAGTAAACCATAAATTACCCCTGCTGACAAGTGTTAACATCATAACATAACCTCAAAGCATGTGTAAATATGTGATTGCAATACCTGTTATTGTAAGACATGTACAGGATGTTGATGATCACTTTGGTACCACCCTAAAGCTTCCATTAGGCATGTTGAATATTGTCTGACAATACCACTGTATTACACAGAAACCAGTTAACTGCCAGTTATTGGTTACCAGTTAACCAGTTTTGAATATGCTATCAGGTTCACAGCTCTACACCCTAATCAACAGTCAAGTACATTTTAGTAAGAATTTTGACAAACTGCATGCTGAAATCCAAACTCAAATGATTCAACCCAGGGAGTATAACTATGAATTATGTCTTTTTGCACATTATGTACAATGGCGGATCCAGGATGGGGCATTTGGGGCAAATGCCCCCCCCCCCCCCCCCCTTCAAGAAATTGCATACAAGATCGAGATACTCTAATAGAGCAGTCAATTACTCTAATAAAGTAGTCACAATGTTCATGAGGCAGTGCAGCTTACTTATGAAGCTATAAATAGGATTTTATTTTACTTAAACCCTGGATTTGCTTTTAACCAACATGGATGATAGTATCGATTCTATAAAGGTTCATTCCGTCCCTTTACTTTTCCCGTCTGATCATTATAGCATAACTTTCAACTTGTTGTTTAGTAAACCACCTGTCAAACAAGTTACCTATTATTCTTACAATTCCTCTACAGGAGACTACCAAGGACTCTATGAACATTTGTCATATCACAACTTGAGTAGCTGTTTTCTGTCACACGATGTTGAATTCATTTGGGAAACATTAGAGCTGATTATATCCAATGCTATGAGACTATTCATTCCTTTTACCAAAATTCACTGTAATAACCAACCCTGGTTCACTGCCAATATTAGACATCACATCAAGTGCCTGCGCACTCTTCGCCGCAGGTATAAGCAACATCCTACTAGACATCTCGAAGAGAAGATCAAATTATCTCAAGAGTCACTCCAAGAGGAAATTGCTAACAGTAAAACTAACTATGAGACATGCCTCATCAGAGAGTTTGCATCTCACCGCAACAACAACATTTTCAAGTATATCAGGAACCTTACCCAATCCAAGAACTTTCCTTCTGTTTTACAGTTTGACAACGAAATCACCGAATCTGACACTGATTCTGCTAACATGTTCAATCGCTATTTTCATTCAGTTTTCTCAGACTCATCTGATCTATCCAATGTTGATAACCGTTTAGAGCCTACTGATCACATTGATTTTATTTCAATCTCAATAGAAGAAGTATATGACGCCCTTGTATCTTTGGACCCTACCAAAGCACCAGGCATTGACCTTATTTCTCCAAAAATTCTTCAGACATGTGCTCCAATTTTGTGCCAGCCGTTGCACCATCTTTTTTCTATGTCTCTCCAATATGCATACATCCCCTCGAGTTGGAAGATCCATAAGATTGTACCTATCTTCAAGGCTGGTGATAAAACTTCGGTAAAGAACTACAGACCCATCTCATTGCTTTCCAGCACATCAAAGGTACTTGAGCGATTAGTGTATAATAAAATAGTAAATCATCTGGTAACTCAAATTAATCCCTGCCAGTTTGGCTTTATAAAAGGAGCTTCCACCTTACAACAGCTTTTAACATTCTTTGACTTCTTGACCAACAGCCCAACGCAAATTGATACTATATACCTGGATATACGTAAAGCCTTCGACACTGTTTCACATGGAATCCTACTAAATCACCTCTGGTCTTTTGGGATTACTGGTACCCTATGGTCGTGGTTTAAATGCTACATCACTGACCGAGTACAGCAGGTATCTATCAACAATACCTTATCTGACAGTGTACTACCAGTTATATCTGGTGTCCCCCAGGGAAGTATTTTAGGTCCCCTGTTATTTCTAGTTTATATGAACAATATCTCTTCCAGTATAGAAGTTAGTCAAGTATTGAAGTTTGCTGATGACATGAAATGTTTTATGACCATCTCGTGTGATGAGGACTGCATCAAGCTCCAGCAAGATGTTGACTCTATTATTCACCAAACATTCCTTTCCAATCTAACTATCAACTTTACCAAGTGTGTACATGTTCCCTTCAAATCAACGTCCAATACCAGATACCTTATTTCCAGCACAGAAATCAATTGTCAGGAGACTCAAAAAGACCTGGGAGTGATTGTCTCCAGTGACCTGAAGTGGTCAAATCACTACAATTCTATAATATTTAAAGCATATAAATCGTTGGCTCTGATACGACGTACTTTTTGTTCCAATCACTACCCATCAGTCAAGCTACATCTGTATATTACTTTAGTTCGTCCTCATCTTACCTATTGCTCTCAGTTATGGCGACCGTACCTAATCAAGGACATCTTATGTTTTGAGCGTATTCAATGTCGAGCAACCAAACAAATCTAGAATAATTATAATATCAGCTACAAATCCAGGTTATTAGAACTTCATCTTCTACCATTCATGTATATCCTCGAGATTCAGGATGTTTTGTTTGCGATCAAGTCACTTAAGTCACCCACAAGAAACTTTGACATTAATAGGTACATTACATTTACTCAGGGTCACACCAGATCCTCTACACATAATAAACTCAAACATCGTCTCCATAGTACAAACTTAAATAGAAACTCTTATTTCCATCGCCTTCCTCGTTTGTGGAATGCTCTTCCTGTAATCAATACCAATTTATCAATTGCAACCATCAAGGCTAAACTAAAGAAATTTATGTGGAATCATTTTGTAACTCATTTTGACGATGACAATCACTGTACCTACCATTATCTATGTCCGTACAGCTTGCCGTGCAGCAAATGTCACGATCTCTCGCCACCATCAAACTTTCAAACACTATAGCTAAGTTATAATAGACCATATGCATGGTCTAAAAACGCAACGGAATTATTTTACAAAAAAAAGTTGACGGTGAACGACTACCGGAGCGATTATTTTGAACTTGAAAACTAGACCAACGACGAATGATGTCTAAGCGACAATGCTGTGTTTGGGGTTGCCACAACAGGAAAGGAAGATGTGTGGAGGATATTGATGGAAATCGTCTTTGTGGATGCCCTCAGCTGCAGGTTGATGGTTGCCCCAAGCCCGAATTGGTGACACTCTACACCATTAGCAAAATGCCCCAGTCTATTAAACGCGCTGTTATACAAAGAATCAACCTTACTAGACAAGGTCCAGAACAGAGCAGGTGGAAAGCTTCTTCAACCGCGGTGATCTGCAACGTGCATTATGAGGACTTCATGGGTCCTAGCAAGACAAACAAATTTTGTATTCCTGTGTATTTTAAGAAGCCCAGCACCACTCCAGCATCAAAGAAAGCTAGGATAGAGGAAGAAGATATGCAGGATACAACCAGTGGATATCAGGATGAAGATCTTGATGATTTGTCACTGCAAGATACTCAGCCAGAAACTATCCGTGTAAGCCTTGATATTTGTACAGCCTCAAGTACTTCTAAACTAGACTTGGATGCTGAGTTGTACCTTGAATCTACTGAGTTTACTGATAGAACTGAAGATACTCAGTCAGATACTGTTCCCATACAATCACATTTGCATGGTCTTGATGCTGAAGACCCAGGTACAGCCTCCAGTAGTACTCAACTGGTTAATGCTGAGCTGTGCTGTGAACCTGCTATGATAGTAAGTGGTACACCTGTTTCACAACCACATGATCTTAGTTCACCTGATGTTGCAAGTATTGTCTCCAGGTGTGCTCAGGTAGAGCAAGAAAACAGTGAGCTACGTGCAGAGAACTTGGCATTGAAACAAAAACTTGAGACTTTCAACAGCACTGTGCAGCGATTAAGTTTGAGCCTACTTACTGAAAGTAAACTACAAATGTACACTGGCCTTCCTCGGAAGGTATTTGAATGTCTTCTAGCGTGGATAATTCCTGCAGTAAGAAAAAGAGGAGCACGTGATGAACTAGATCCATCTCAAAAGTTGCTCTTGGTTATGATGAGGGTTCGTTACAACTTTCCGCAAAGTGATTTAGCTTTTCGCTTTAATATTGATCAAAGCACAGTATCCCGTATCCTAAATCAGTGGATACCAATGCTGAAAGTTCAGTTGAAACAACTTATTAGATGGCCACAAACAACTATTGGCCCAATTGATCCTCCCTACAATTTATTACCCAATGCTGTAGCCATTATTGATGGAACTGAAATTTTTATTGAAAGGCCAAGTAACTTAGCTACACAGAAATCTTCATACAGTGATTATAAAAGTCATACCACAGTAAAGATTTAGTAGCTATAGACACTTTTACTGGAGTTTTTGTGTATGTTTCACCCGGATTTTCTGGAAACAGCAGTGATCCGTTTACTATAGAGCATAGTGGGATACTAGATCAATTGAAACCAGGCCAAAGAATCCTTGCTGACAAAGGATACAATGCACGGGATCTTTTTGCTCAGAAGAGATGTTTTTTGACCATTCCGAGTTTCTTAAGTGAAGGTCGCCTTACTACACAGGAAGGTTTGAATTCTCGGACAATTGCCAGTGCACGGATTAGAGTGGAGAATGCCATCAAACGGTTAAAGGAGTACAAGGCTTTATCTGAAACATTAAGCAACAGAGTGAACAAGAAGATTGTGGATGATATGGTCCTTGTAGCTGGTGCACTATGTAACTTGAAACAAAAATTGATTAAGTAGCTATAATGTATACATATATATGTATTTTTTTATTTTCTGGGTATTGTACAACAATAAGTGTAGTTGGTACTTTATAGCAGAACATTTATTGTAATTTACAAGTGACATAAAATAATTAGCTTACATTGAACTACACAACCCATCAATACTACATGTATACATAACCCATGCGTAATAACACACATAACCTTATATAAATTAATACTACATATTACATAACCTATCTAAAGCTTCAACACCTAGTGTAGAGAAGTAAAAATGAGAGAGTTTATCCTTCATATCTGTCCATAGTTCAACATCAAACATAATCCGCTCAATATGAATGTCTACGTCTGTCCATACCACAAAATCACAAAATTCTGCACCTGTGAGTGCAATCTGACCTGTCACTTGAAAGTAGTAATCATGCCGGCGATTGAGAGATATTTGGCCATTTTCGGTATTTCTAAACAAACAAAATGCAGGGTCCTTGCAAGCCACTTCAATAGAATTATTTCGGTGCTTATAGGGACACTTAACCTCTACCACTCCAAACTTTCCATTTGCAAGGGGAATGATTCCATCAGGAGATGTTGCCAGGTAAGGAAATTCTACACTCAGGTATACACCACATTCTTCAACCTGAGCACCACTCTGCTGAATGTATTGGTGTATAGCATTTGACTCGTGGTCACATCCCCACCGCAGTGCTGCTGTGTGGGGAATACCATAATCTCCTAACAGAGATTTAACCAGTGAAGGAGGATACAATCGTCGGAATGCTCTGTTGCAAACCCTACCAAAATTGCTAGACATGATTCTCCACTGTCTTGCATCTAACCACAATGGATTATGTCTTTGACCAATGGTCATGACTTGGATTAACTCAACCTCTTCAGCTGTCGGCTTTAGCGCCTCAACAAGATCATCGACATTAACATCTCGAATAGAAGCGATGTCAGATAACTTATCAAGTGGGTCGATTAATACAGGATTAGCACTAGGTGGAGGAGCTGATTGCAAGGACCTTTCTTCTTCCTGCTTAAAATAATGCTGGACACCTGAGTCACATCCAGCACTCTCCAACTGTTGCAACAAGTCATCAACTTTTAAAACAGGCCCAGTGAATACAACATAGCCATCAACAGATGACTTTCCAAAATCTAAGTCTACTACAAAGGATGGCTTTCCACTTTGTGTAGGCCTAGACCAAGCACACCTCACACTTGTGCATGCTTGTGGAGTGATCTCGGTAAGTGTAATAAGTAGTGCAGCTATATGTACACAACTCTGTGTTTCCCCAGCAGGACACTTACAATTTCCAGCTACAGGTCTTCCATCCTGTAACTTTGTAAATAGAGAGTAGAATGGAGGGTTCTTCCTCATAGTAGGTCGACATTTAGCTTTTATGAAAGTAGTGTCATCAGCTTTTGCCATCTCCAAATCAAACAAGTGGCTACACTGACATAAACGAACACCAGTTTGAAAATTCTTGGTGTAGCCTCCCTTTTCCTTAAGATATGCGGTAACATTACCTTCCCTCACTAACGGAAAGTCGTCTCCTGTCCAACCATCAGCTGGCAGTTGCTCAAAGCTTGGTGGACTTGTATACGTGACACATTGAAATGCGGTAGCCTCGATTTCCTCTTCTAATCTATCTGTATAAACAACATCAGCAACTTTTTGAACCAGTTCAGCCTTGTTTCCAGTTAGGGGTATCCGCCTCTCTCGCAGAAAAGTCTTCAATTGATCAACAGTCCACGAACGATACAACTCTACACCTTCCGCCATTCAGCTCACTGACACCGTTCACCGTTGTGACGTAAAGAGGATCACGAGAGAATTAGAGATATACGGTACGCATATCGTCTATTAGTTAAAGTAATTATAATGTATGTATAACTTGTGTTTTAGGCTGCAAGCACCAGTTGCTTGCAGGCCTTTGGCATACTTGCCATAAAGTAATAATAATAATAATAAATCCCAGTGCGTGGGAGTATCAAAGCGCCGCGCTGGGTTATGCGCTGCTACTGTACGATATATTAGTTATCACCCAGTAATAACTAACTTATCACCCTGTTGCGGAGCCACTCAGTCCCTTTCGTGACATCATAATAACCGCGAATGGCATTGTTTACCAATGGAACAAAGAGCCAAATAAGGAAATATTGATACAAAATACACCACTTAAAACTACCTAAATCTTACAAGAAAACTGTTAATCCTTTACACAATAACACTACAAGTTACCAATACCGTGATAGCTAGTTTAACAAATGTCAAGAATAGTCCGTGACGATTTTCGCTCCAGCAATCACTCCCAACGGTCACTATGGTGAAGAACTAACTTCCTCTAGCTTCATCGTTCTATCTTGGACTATGGTAGCCACTTGTTGGTCTTTATTTTTCTCTTGCACACCACGCGACACCACCATACCAATTTCTGACGAATGCGAATCGCACCTGGAACCGCTGCTTCATAACACCGCCCTTCGCTACAGTTTGTAGGCAGTATGTAAGGTCTCTCTTGTAGCTACGAAGTAGAATCTCCACACAATTCGGACGAAATCTTGAGCACAGTGACAGGAACTCAAACCGGAACTTAATTTACTATCCGTAAACTTCTGCGCACTCCCGCGCACTGGGATATAAAACAGTTATATCCCGTATACTCGGATGATATCATTGTTATTACACTCGTCCTCGGCTCCGCCTCGGACTCGTGTAATAACAATGATATCACCCTCGTACCGGGATATAACTATAACTATAACATAACATACGTGATATAATATATTTGCCAATGTGGTAAAGGATAACTAGCTATTATTGTTGTGACCTTTTTTTTTTTTTTTTTTTTGCTCTTCAACTTTTTTTTTTCAGCAAGGTGCTCCCCCTATTTCCAGACTCTGGATCCGCCCCTGATGTATGTATAATAGTTCCTGCCATCAAAAATCTGGACTGGAAGTCAATTATCAAAATTCCTTTAGCTGTCTATGCCATTCACTGCTTCCTTACATCAAAAGTTGGTACATTTTAAAAATTTTGAACTGGGTTAGTGTTAGCTAAAACGTTGATCCGCTACAACAAATAGGAAGATTCAAATCACTATTATCAAGACACACGGTAGTGTACATGTGTCGTGCGGCCAAGAAAGCCGGCGACCATACCTTGAGTATATTTACAGGAAGAAAGAAACAACAGCTTTTTCATGTGTGCATAGCTACATGGTCACTTCTCCAAAACACACCATTTTTGCATTATAGCTGTCCCCCAAGTAGGGTACGCCACACAGCAAATTTAATTTAGTTCGCAACAACCATTTGCGAGATATGGGCGTTCAAAATTTCATTTTGATTTATTCGTTTATGTCTTCTTATGCCGTACGGAGCTACGGGGGCTTCGATTTCTTTTCGCACATTTGGCAAAAATTGCTATAAACTGCAAATGTGTAACTTAATTGCCTCGATCTTTATCACAAATGAAGAGTGTGTAACGATGGATTCACGTACCAAGTTTGCTGTGAATCTGAGTAATATTCAAGGAGTTACGAGCGTTTGTTCACGAAAAAAAGATCAAACCTCTATCACGGCCACAGGGTAAACCAAGTATAGAAATAACTTGAAAATTGGTGTGTAGATAGGCTGACCATCGTAGCAGTACCTTTTGATAGTTTGAATAACAATAGAGTTACAGCGACAAAGTTATAAAGCAAAAACTAAGCAAGTGTAAAATCGCGGGATCGAGATACTCTAATAGAGCAGTCACCGTGAGGTAAAAAAGGTGTGCAAAAATGTCGAAAAAAAACAAACTTGCCAGAGTTCGAACCAGGGACCTCCATACCTAACACCTGCATCCTTAACTACTGAACCACTGCTACCTTGGATGAATCGCTCACTTAATTTCTGCTTTATAAGGCCATACCAAATAAATCTTATGTTTCTCGGATTATTTTACCCTCAAGGGTGACCCGGCAGGTCAAAAAAAGAATGGCACATGTAGCTATATTAAAATACATACATAGATTTATAACAATACTGTGTATTGACTCCCAGCAAAACAAATATAGTTGCAATAAATTATATGATCAGTGTGCATCTTAAAATACATGAGTTTTTAAATATCTTTTGCATGTATAGCTATATGCCATGTGTGTGCTGTAGGCTATGTACATAATAAGTAGCTGCCACACTATACCTGGATCAGCAAAACCTGCCGTGACTACAAAGCTGAAGAGACAGACTTTATACATACCATTGATATATCCCTTCTCACTATTAGATATCAATTTATATATATGTTTAAATTCCATTAACATGTATGTTTAGCATGTCGAATCACTAAAGCCAAGTAGCCACTGTAAGCTATATTCCCATTACCTGACTCTTCTTGAAATTCCGCCAGAGCGACTTTTCTAACCAGTGACCCAAATGTCTCTTCGCAGGAGCACTTCACTATTGTTCTGTTTTAATGATGACTACACCTCGTTTCAAAACAACACTCAACAATTCATGAAGCTGTGGTGTCAGTTTCATCTGCCATGTGAGTTCACGTGAACCGATCACGTGATTTTTATTTTTTTTCAGAAAAGTGAAATTATTGACCCGCCGCATCCGAGAAACATAAAATTAATTTGTGATGGCCTAAATGAAATTTCTACTAGTTGAAATCTGCTTATAATCAAATGTTCATAAAATTTCATAGATCTACCAATAGAAGTACTAGATTGTTCTAGAACATTCTATGTATTTTCTATTAGAAGTCCTCAAAAAATGTGCACTCTATTAGAGTATTACAATAATATTATCAAATATTGAATTAAATCATGCATTATAAGTCTGTCTTCAATAATTATCATTGTATCTACATAGAAAAGAAGAAATGTGAGTAAAAACTAACCTCAAAGTCTGGTTTTGGGGCTTTATAAACTACAAAAAGAAGTGAAATCCACACAAAAATAGCCAAGCTGTGAAAAAATGGTGTGGCCTTGAAAAGCCTGGGTGAAAAAGGTTGTGAAATCAAAGGTGGCGGCCAAGAAATGGCTGCAATAATAAAAATTTTAATAATGGCTGTGTGTATTGTTAAAATTTGTTATCATTAACACCATTGCAGCCATTTCTTGGCCGCCACCTTTGATTTCACAACCTTTTTCATTCAGGATTTTTAAGGCCACACCATTTTTTCACAGCTTGGCTGTTTTTGTGTGGATACAATTTACAGTAATACAAATGTATATACAGTTTGTATTAGTGCAAATAGCTATAGTCTGTCCACATTCACCTGAGCTCTTGTTTCTAGTTATAACTCTTGTTACATGGGCCAGCTACTCAAACATTTAGTAGCACCGTTAAACCCTTTAAATGCCACAATTGTTTATCAAAAAGCACTTTGACACAAGCAAGAAAGGAGAGTTATGATATCCCTTACATTTAATCCAGGCATGCAAACATGTTTACAACATTAAAGCAAGCTTTTTCCAATACAAAGCCATAATATACAGTAGGACTGTTTTTGGTGGGGGCTCAGGTAAGCACGAACTGACTACAAAATACTGTACCTCTACAGTACATGTATATTTGTATTTGCACTCTTTGTTCACTTCCATATATAGAAAGTGAACATGTTGACAGCCATTATTCTGTGGAGGCTGAGACCACAATTAATTCAGCAGTACTGAAAAACTATAAAGATGCCATTTATAATGACTTTTCCCAGTCAAATAGCTCTGGTACTGCTACACAATCACACTCATCAAATATTTGTAAGTATATAGTAAAATTTCAGAACAACTGTGCATTGCATGTTTTCTGTAGTGTGTACAGCTAATCCTGCTGGTGATGATGAGACAAATTTTGTATCAGAAAGAAGTGAACCAGTGCTAGCATCTGTGTCAACATTTCAAAGCTCAAAACATCACAAGGAAGAAATTACCAAAGAATTTCATATATCATAACATTATGGAATTAGAGGAAACATGTTACATTGGCTGAAATCATTTCTCCACGGTCGAACACAACAAGTTGTAGTGGAAGGTTCCAAATCATCTATTTGTGAAGTGACATCTGGTGTCCCTCAGGGGTCTGTACTTGGCCCTGTACTGTTCTTAATTTATATCAATGACATTGCTATGAACATCAAAAGTGAAATACGACTGTTTGCAGATGATATATTACTCTACAAAGTTATAGCAACACCAAATGACCATCACATTCTGCAGAATGATCTAAATTCTTTAACCAAATGGGCAAGCGACTGGCTGATGGAGTTCAATATTCCTAAATGTAACATTTTACAAATAACATTACATCACAACAAAAGTAGCTTTACATACAAAATGTCCAACATCCCACTCAATACAGTATTGAAACATAACTATCTAAGTATCCATCTTCATCACAGATTATCCTGGAACCCCCATATCAACTATATTTACAGCAAGGCTAACCAACTTCTTGGCTTCCTAAAAAGGACCTTGCACACCGCACCAATAGAAATTAAAGACCACCTATACAAACAACTATTACTACCATCCATTGAGTATTGTTCAGCCATCTGGGATCCCTACCACAATACAAGTATATACAAACTTGAAATGATCCAGCATCGGGCTGCTCGTTTTGTTCTAAACAAACCGTGGTTCAGATCTAGTGAGCAACAACACGACAGTAAAACAGATATGCTGACATACCTTGAATGGCCTAGTCTCCAAGACAGAAGGACAATGACTCGACTTATTTTGCTATTTAAATTTTTGAGAAGATTAATAGTCATACCTGATCGTTGTATACCTCTATCAGTTCCAGTATCATATACTCGTTCCAACCACTCCCTCAAGCTATTTCACTTACCAACAAGAATCGATGTTTACAAATACTCTTTCTTACCACGAACAATTATTCAATGGAACCAACTACCTATCTCTGATATTGACAAGATTGACATTGACACTTTTAAGAACAATCTGATTGGTATTGTGTGTAATTGTAATGAACATTAGCGTATTGCCCCTGGTGGGCTTTGCTAATTAATAATAATAAAATAATAATCAAGACACACGATAGTGTGTCGTGCGGCCCAAGAAGCCGGCGCGCCACACCGTGAGTATATTAACAGGAAGAAAGAAAACGCAATTTTCACACCTATGTAGCTCTGTGATTCCTTATCCGATTGGAACCATATTTGCTAGAGACGTGCCGCCCAGTTAGGGGAGTCTACATACCAAAGTTGAAGAAAATCGCTCCAGCCATTGCCGAGATACGAGCGAACAAAATTTCGTTTTAATTTCTTCGTTTTCATCTTCTTCATTTCGCACACTTCGCAAAATTCACCATAAAACACGAATGCGTGCTTGGATTAGGCTGAAATTTGGCACACTTAATGGGCTCATTAAGGTGGATCTCCGTACCAACTTTGGTAGGAATCCGATGAACATTCACGGAGTTATGACAGATTATTTGCATAAAATAAGGTCGAAGGTCTGTCACGCCTACAGGGTAAACCCCTTGGAGGAATCAGTTGAAAATTGATATGTAGATGGAACAACCATCGTAGGAGTGCCTTTTTGTGGTTTGAAAGGAATCGGGATAAAAACCATGGAGATATGACACAAAACCCAACCTGTGTCAAAATTACGCGATCGATTTTTATGAATAAAAAAACTATTAGTTTTCGTGTCTACCAGGCAAACCGCTTAGAGCAACGAGCTGAAAATCAGTATGTAGTTGGAATAATCATCATAGAAAGTTCTTGCAGTAGTACAGAAGAATCGGATTACAAATCACTGAGTTATGATTCGAAAGGCAACTACGTGCAGCAAATGCGAGATCGAGATACTCTAATAGAACAGTCACCCTAATAAAGCATTCAGCTGCATGTATAATTTACTCAGTTATATTACATTGCAAGTTATTCTGTAGGGAATTCAGCTACAAACTAGTCACCCTATAGTCAGATCAGCTAGAAGAAGGTACCTAATAGAGAGTTCAGCTACAAAGAAGCCATCATGTAGAGAGTTCAGCTCAAATAAATCACCCTGTAAAGAATTCAGCTACAAACAAATTGCCCTGTAGTAATCATGCAAAGAGTTTAGCTGCAAACAAATCACCCAGTAGAAAGTTCCGCTATGAACAGATCACACTGTAGAGAGTTCAGTTAGAAACAAGTCATCCTGTAGATAGATCAGCTAGAATAAGTCACTTTGTAGAGAGTTCAGCTACAAAGAAACCACCATGTAAGAGAGTTCAGCTGCAAACAAACCACTCTGTACAGAGTTCAGCTACGAACAGATCACCCTGTAGAGAGATCAGCTAGAAACAAGTCACCCTGTAGAGAGTTCAGCTAGAAGAAGTTACATTGTAGAGAGTTCAGCTACAAAGAAACTACGATGTAGAGAGTTCAGCTGCAAACAAATCGCCCTGTAGAGAATTCAGCTACAAACAAATCACCCTGTAGAAAGATCAGCTAGAAGAAGTTACCTTGTAGAGAGTTCAGCTAGAAACAAGTCATCCTGTAGAGAGTTCAGCTAGAAGAAGTTACATTGTAGAGAGTTCAGTTACAAAGAAACTACCATGTAGAGAGTTCAGCTGCAAACAAATCGCCCTGTAGAGAGTTCAGCTAGAAACAAGTCATCCTGTAGAGAGTTCAGCTAGAAGAAGTTACATTGTAGAGAGTTCAGCTACAAACAAATCACCCTGTAGAGAGTTCAGCTAGAAACAAGTCATCCTGTAGAGAGTTCAGCTAGAAGAAGTTACATTGTAGAGAGTTCAGCTACAAAGAAACTACCATGTAGAGAGTTCAGCAGCAAACAAATTGCCCTGTAGAGAATTCAGCTACAGACAAATCACCTTGTAGAAAGATCAGCTAGAAGAAGTTACCTTGTAGAGAGTTCAGCTACAAACAAATCACCCTGTAGAGGGTTCAGCTACAAACAAGTCACCCTGTAGAGAGTTCAGCAAGAAGAAGTTACATTGTAGAGAGATCAGCTAGAAACAAGTCACCCTGTAGAGAGTTCAGCTAGAAGAAGTTACATTGTAGAGAGATCAGCTAGAAACAAGTCACCCTGTAGAGAGTTCAGCTAGAAGAAGTTACATTGTAGAGAGTTCAGCTACAAAGAAACTACCATGTACAGAGTTCAACTGCAAACAAATTGCCCTGTAGAGAATTCAGCTACAAACAAATCACCCTGTAGAAAGATCAGCTAGAAGAAGTTACCTTGTAGAGAGTTCAGCTACAAACAAATTGCCCTGTAGAGACAAACAAATCACCCTGTAGAAAGATCAGCTAGAAGAAGTTACCTTGTAGAGAGTTCAGCTACAAACAAATCACCCTGTAGAGGGTTCAACTACAAACAAGTCACCCCGTAGAGAGTTCAGCTAGAAGAAGTTACATTGTAGAGAGTTCAATTACAAAGAAACTACCATGTAGAGTGTTCAGCTGCAAACAAATTTCCCTGTAGAGACAAACAAATCATCCTGTAGAAAGATCAGCTAGAAGAAGTTACCTTGTAGAGAGTTCAGCTACAAACAAATCACCCTGTACAGGGGCGGATCCAGGGGGGGGGGGGCTTTGGGGGCTGAAGCCCCCCCTTCATATTTAGGCTTTACTTGATCAATATGCTGAGTATTATAATGAAATTTTGTCTTAGCATAATTATATGATCACTAATAATACAAATACTCATAAAACCACCTTATAAACATTTTTCCAAGGTATTATCAGTGGATTTATGCTAAAGTTTATGCAACAAAGACCCGGATCAGTATTGGAGGTGTACAAGATCGAGATACTCTAATAGAGCAGTCAGCTAACTACTCTAATAGAACATTCACTGGAAACATGTAGTTGGTTCTGTTATGAAATTTTTCCAAATCTGCCTGCACCTATACATACAATGAAGTGCATTGATCTGTTTAAAGGGCTTCATTCATCTACTTGTGTAGTTAATATGCATGACAATACTTAATTCAGGTACACAATTTCCATTGAAAATGCTCTCAGATTCAATCTTGTATTGTTCAAATTTCAAAATTTTCCACTTTCAACATTATTATTCTAACATGCACCTATTCAGTGTTGTGCAATTGTGAGAGGGGTGCATCATGTACTTGGTTGCCTGTACCTACCCAAACTTTTCCATTAGCAAAATACTTCAGAGTCAGAGAGCCATACCTATAATCTAAAGGCAGCAGTATATAAAATATCTACAGGCAGAAAATATTATGAATTTTATGTGGAAATGCCTCCAAGTTGCAGTATTTTAGCATCTATTTTTCAAAATTTTCCTGGGGGGGCATGCCCCCAGACCCCCTAGTTCCAGCATGCTTCACACACCTCTACCCAAGAGAGTAGTACCTTGAGTTAGCCCCCCCCTTTTATAAATCCTAGATCCTCCCCTGCTGTAGAGAGTTCAACTAGAAACAAGTCACCTTGTAGAGAGATCAGCTAGAAAAAAGTCACCCGTAGAGAGTTCAGCTAGAAGAAGTTACATTGTAGAGAGTTCAGCTACAAAGAAACTACCATGTAGAGAGTTCAGCTGCAAACAAATTGCCCTGTAGAGACAAACAAATCACCCTGTAGAAAGATCAGCTAGAAGAAGTTACCTTGTAGAGAGTTCAGCTACAAACAAATCACCCTGTAGATGGTTCAACTACAAACAAGTCACCCTGTAGAGAGTTCAGCTAGAAGAAGTTACATTGTAGAGAGTTCAGCTACAAAGAAACTACCATGTAGAGAGTTCAGCAGCAAACAAATTTCCCTGTAGAGAATTCAGCTACAGACAAATCACCTTGTAGAAAGATCAGCTAGAAGAAATTAATTTGTAGAGAGTTTAGCAACAAACAAATCACCCTGTAGAGGGTTCAGCTACAAACAAGTCACCCTGTAGAGAGTTCAGCTAGAAGAAGTTACATTGTAGAGAGTTCAGCTACAAAGAAACTACCATGTAGAGAGTTCAGCTGCAAACAAATTGCCCTGTAGAGACAAACAAATCACCCTGTAGAAAGATCAGCTAGAAGACGTTACCTTGCAGAGAGTTCAGCTACAAACAAATCACCCTGTAGAGGGTTCAACTACAAACAAGTCACCCTGTAGAGAGTTCAGCTAGAAGAAGTTACATTGTAGAGAGTTCAGCTACAAAGAAACTACCATGTAGAGAGTTCAGCTGCAAACAAATTGCCCTGTATAGAGATAAACAAATCACCCTGTAGAAAGATCAGCTAGAAGTTACCTTGTAGAGAGTTCAGCTACAAACAAATCACCCTGTAGAGAGTTCAGCTAGAAACAAGTCACCCTGTAGAGAGATCAGCTAGAAACAAGTCACCCTGTAGAGAGTTCAGCTAGAAGAAGTCACATTGTAGAGAGTTCAGCTACAAAGAAACTACCATGTAGAGAGTTCAGCTGCAAACAAATTGCCCTGTATAGAGATAAACAAATCACCCTGTAGAAAGATCAGCTAGAAGTTACCTTGTAGAGAGTTCAACTACAAACAAATCACCCTGTAGAGAGTTCAGCTAGAAACAAGTCACCCTGTAGAGAGATCAGCTAGAAACAAGTCACCCTGTAGAGAGTTCAGCTAGAAGAAGTCACATTGTAGAGAGTTCAGCTACAAAGAAACTACCATGTAGAGAGTTCAGCTGCAAACAAATTGCCCTGTAGAGAATTCAGCTACAAACAAATCACCCTGTAGAAAGATCAGCTAGAAGAAGTTACCTTGTAGAGAGTTCAGCTACAAACAAATCACCCTGTAGAGAGTTCAGCTAGGAACAAGTCACCCTGTAGAGAGATCAGCTAGAAACAAGCCACCCGTAGAGAGTTCAGCTAGAAGAAGTTACATTGTAGCAGTTTAGCTGCAAACAAATCGCCCTGTAGAGAATTCAGCTACAAACAAATCACCCTGTAGAATGATCAGCTAGAAGAAGTCACCTTGTAGAGAGTTCAGCTACAAACAAATCACCCTGTAGAGAGTTCAGCTACAAACAAGTTATCCGGTAGAGAGATCAGCTAGAAGGATCACCTTGCAGAGAGGTTAGCTACAAAGAAATCACCCTGCTTCATCTTTTCTTCTTCTTGTAGTAAAGAAAAAAATGACAGGTTAAAAAGCCCTAAAGCCAGCCATAGGCCAGCTTTATGGCCGGCTTTGGAGTATACAAATACAAAAAGAAGTGAAATCTAATCCACAACAGCCAAGCTGTGAAAAAAGAGTGCGGCCCTGAGAAAGGCTATGGTGAAAAAAGATGCGAAATCCAAGGTGGCGGCCAAGAAATGGCTGTGATGGTAGGTTAATGGTAAAAATTTTAATAACAACAATTCAGGTGAATTTGGTGCTGCTTGGTCTTGGCACAAAATTCACCTGAATTGTCGTTATTAAAATTTTTACCATTAACCTACCATCACAGCCATTTCTTGGCCGCCACCTTGGATTTCACATCTTTTTCACCATAGCCTTTCTCAGGGCCGCACTCTTTTTTCACAGCTTGGCTGTTTTGGATTAGATAATTTTATACTAGTATATTTATGTATAATACATGTACAGTACAACATTCACCCAATCACAATGTATATTGCACAGGCTTCATATGTATTAGACTGCGTTCACAAGAATTGCACATTTTAGCCACATTACACACATTGCTGCAATCACAAAAAGTTACTAATTTTATAATGTGTGCTGGTATAAATATGGTTGTTCAGACAATGACAATATTGATTGCACTTTCAAACAATAGACTATTATTTTGAGGTCAGTAATAGCACACTTATGCCATCATGCATATGCAATTGATAGTTACTATACCAATATGTTGATGTATAATATGTTTACTGTATTGGCTAGCTCAGTATAGAAAAGAGCATCAATCATTACCTCAGTCCCACTTTCGTGATTGTTCTATCATTGCCTAAAATTATAATAAGATTTTTTTACCATCATACTTCTAGCATTGCTTGTGCCAGTAATACAATGCAATGCTTTTATTATTATTAACACTTTACAGTGACCAGCACTGAAGGTCTACAACAACATGTGCTGCAGCCTTAGGATTACCTAACCTAGTTTCAAGGACTTAGACTTAATGACTTATACAGTAGCTTAATGTAGCTACAGAATTATTATACTTCTTCTGAAGTTTAAGTGAGGCTCACATAAAGGTTTAAACCTATTAGTTATGTAGGCATCAGGGGCGGATCCAGGAGCTGGCAAGGGGAGGGGCACAAACAGGCTAAGGTGTAGGTAGTTGGGGAGAGCCAGATTTTCTTGTTAGTGGCTGCATTTTTGAAGCAGCAAATAATCACCTCTTAGTAGTATCTCACTGTTTATTTTTGCCATTTTGGCCCTTGCAGATGGTTGTGAAGTCTTAAAACTGTTTTAAAGGATCTGAATGTCTTGAACCACGGCAACACGATAATTATTTTTAGAGGCGCTTAGTCCGCACGAAGGTGCTGCGTGGCTGTTTCACAGCTAGTTTGACTTTAGTTTCAGGCGAATTTGTAATAAATGCTAGTAATATGTGTATATTTTCATGAGTTTTATGGCTTGACACAAAGTTCAGTAATTTAATTTTTAATCAGAAGTATTGCTGGCTACTCCACAAGGTGAGGGGGGCATTTGCCCCAAATGCCCCATCCTGGATCCGCCATTGGGCATTGCATAGGCAACCTTCTTTGTTTCACTGCTTTTTATATTTGTAAAATAATTTTTGTATGCAAAACTTGTAAGAAAATTTATTGCATGAAAATTTTTACATAAGATCGAACTGCTCTAATAGAGCAGTTATTGACGTAAATCATATGAAAATACTTTTACATAAATTTTTATCAGGATAATTTTTTTTTGCACAAAGATAAAGCAAATTATGGTATGATCTTAGTGGCATGAAAAATTTTTCATTGCACTTGTACTGAATTCAGTATGCATTCAAAATTATAAAATTATTTATGAATATTTACAAATAAATTTGTTAGAGAAGTTTGTTTTCTTGAAACCATCTTGAAATTTTGCTACTGATAGTAATTTCCTTCTCTCATTAAACTACTTATATTTCTACTTGAAACTGTTTCCCAGCACTTTCATACATTCTAATTAAGCACTACTAAAAGTATTACTTAATTATTTATTTACCTTTGCATAGCTATTTCAAATTCTTCTGAAAGGCTCTAAATAATAAGACTTAACACGGATAGCATTATTGATGATTAACATTTTTGTAATCATCACATACTACAAGACTAGCTGAACATAGACTAGCTATAGGACATATAGATCAGTATTAGCTACAGTACTAATAAGTAATCTCACATCAGAGTAAACCTATTGCGAGATTTAGTATGAGAAGCCCATGTATAGTATGTTGTGCCTTTATGGTTTTAGAAAAGGGATTAGTTGCTGGGGATGCAAAAACAATTGCACTGAAGATTCTTGAAAATGAAACATGCTTTCACTATGTATTAACAAAGCAAGGGCCCTTATAATTACCTTCAAAATTGCCAATATTACCTATGTTATTCATTGGCATACTTCTTAAACCAATGAATAGTTTTAGTATGTATGCCTGTCAGTGAGAGTACATGATTTAGACACGTGCATGTAGTAGCTAGTAACACAATATTGTGCACAATACAATTTTATGCCACAGGAATATGATGGTGATGACTGCAAATGTGAGTTTTTAACAAACAAAAATGTGATCATATTCTATGTGTGGGGTATCATCGACTCAGCTATGAAAGCATATAAGGTTTTCCACCAATACCAGGAAACTGTAGGCATAAAGACATACCTGGTAACCAATGTTGTAAGAAATTGTATACATGAATCAGCGGAACAGACTGACCTATTGGAACAATATTAATGTCATGTAGTTAGTGGGATGTGCTACCCAAGTAGCCACATGCTGTGAATAATACTTATTTTTCCTTGAGAAATATGGGGTAATAACCAAAATTAATGATGTAAGTCATTAAAATATTTAATGTGTATGGCTGCACATAGTGCATAGCTAATCAGTCAATGCCATGAACTATAACAGTGACAAACTGATAAATATTGTATTTTATATACAGTATTTACATATATAATACATAAAGCCAAACACATTTGCAGCACATAGCTAACTAGCAATATAGGAGGCTAGGAGTAATAAGATTTTGTATCCATTTGTCTTAACTGTGCATGACTTGTTTCCTTCGATTTGGAGGACGTGATCTGAGTGGCAGTGGACAGACTAGACAAGTGTGGCTAATCACTAATCAGCCTGTGTGTGGTGCTATGCACTTACATACTTGTAATCATTTCATTTTCACGTGGTATACTGTTTTGACTCACAACATAGCATTGATTAATTAGCTGGCTTCATATCTTTTGGGTTACCCATGCAAGAGCAAGTTTTAAAATGAGATTGGCAGGCACTACATTGAATCACATATCAATAGTTACTAGTCAGCTAAGTAGATGTATTTATACTATCACACATCGTGACATATGATAGTGTGTAGAGTGTGGCAATGGTGCGGCCAAATCTTGGCTGAACTACATGCAATACAGCCAGTGAGGCAGGCTGGAGGGCGAGCAACAGACTACATAGAATGTGTATAGGGGATCCGACAAATTCACTAGAAGCCACATACTAACCTGTACATGCTGAAAATTTTGAGAAGACTGATTATCCAAAAATTTCCACAAATATTCTAGAAATGGTCTTTATAGAAAGTTAAGGTTGGGGTAGTGAAATTGAAGACTATAGCTAACTGCCCTTTTGGTAGCCAGCACTAATCAACAGTCCACATAAGTTTAAGAACTGTAGGAAGAACAGCTTCCTTTGGCTGATGCTATATCTAACTACTGTATATAGGTGAATGCATAGCATTGAAGGGGTAAGCCTACTTTATATGTAGCAATCTAGTCTTATCGCAAGCTTGTTTGCAAGGATAGTGATGACTTATTCAGTACTGACAGTTTAAGACATTAACAATGTACTTATTCTTAACTGCAAAAGTTTGCAGCCATAACAGGAAACCAATAATTACAGTATATAGCAATTATGTTGAGGGTTAGGCACAAATTACTGCGTGAGAAACTATAATATATTATTATTTTGGGTACAGTAGTGGAACCTGTTAATCAGGACACTTGAAAATGAAGACACCCGCATAACCTGGCATGGACATTTGGTAATGGTTCCAAAAAAATCAGGACATCACCATGACATTTTTGAATGGTTCCAAACTGTTCTCAATGTGAAGGTTTTACTGCATATATATCAAGTTACAGTATATCAACACACAAGAGCATGACATACAAACACTGCATAAATGTTACACAACTACCAGTCGGTATCTCAAAAAGATATAAGTTTAGCTACATGGTTTGTATGGTTAGCACTTAGATGGCATTGTGGTTGTGATAGATTGCACTTAGATGGGTTATTGGTTGTAATATTTGGCTATATTCCTTACAAGATAGCTAGATGAAGTACAAGCAACCTATCACAGCTATATTCTCATATGGTAGGGCTTGCTAAGGTTTGTCCCAATTATATATTGTAATGTACAAAACTAAAGCTAAGTTCGGCTGTTGGAGATCCACTGGATGGTCCAAAGTAGACTGAAAAGGTGATCTAGGCACGAGACTAGCTATACATAGGTAGCAGTGATGAGAGACGTTTTAAGACAATAATTATACAACATAAGTACAGGGGTCTAGACTCAGGGGTGCCGTGTACTAATACCAGTAGGGCAAGACTTACGGCACCATTAAATTACAATACAAAAGTAATATTTAGCTATAGCATGCAGAAAAGTTCATCCAATAGACCCCAGTCTGGGGAGCTCTAGAATTAAAAATCCTGTATGAGCAGGAGACAACAATGTGAGCAGCCTGCTCAAACAGGGATCTTATAATAAGTTTTCTTCATCACTTGACAAGCATTACTGACTACTTGGCAATTGTGTCTGACATAAAATGGCCAGACACACTACTCATAGACAGTCATAGATAAGTATAGTCACAGTTGGGGTACTAGTATGGTTTCTATTTTTATGTATGTACTAATTAACAAGGTGCGCAAGAGAGATAGTCGTTTGTTTTCAGCTATAGTTGGAGTTCATTCACTTAGCTGGCGGAATACAATTGATTAACTGAAGGCTGAAGATATCATTTTGAGGTGGCTATCTCTACCCAACTGACTGACTCGAACAGGAAGGCACGGAAAAGTCTAAGTCTACTCTAAGTAAGCTTTATTATATACAATCAGCCTTCAGGTAATTTGTAGCTTACTGGTACACAGTCCGATATCAATATGTCTCTGCCTAGATAAGTCAGTAACTAGCTAGCCAGCTCCGCTGGCGTACATGTACGTTAACTGTATCTAAACTAGCGGTTGTGTGGAGTAGCTATACACCAGATTATGTGCTCAAGTCTGCAGCTGGGAAAACCGGTTTATCGCTTATTTAAAAAAGAAATGCTAGTACTACTAGTACTAGCATTTCTCGAGTCGATACTAGTGTATGTGTTTAGGGTGTGTTGTTGCTGACCAATGGTTGAAACTACAGTACGTGTAGCTACGTAGCTACCACTGAGATTCACAAGGCCCGAGACCCCGGCTACACCAATTCCTTACATCCACTGTACAAGTAGCCAACAGCTAAGTTTTCCACTATTTCAGATAGTTTTTAATTCCACGTTAACTGTATCAGGCGGGCTAAAGAGTGGCGGCAGGGAGGGGGCAGAGGAGTTTACATAATGAAGGATGTGTAGGGATGAATTATTTTATATTTATGTTTTACTATTAGTAGCGCTTTACAGTGACCAGCTATGCTAAATCATAGATAATATACCCCCCTGGATTGGAAACTAGTAAGCGCCCCTGGTTACAGGCTGGTTTCGCGCCCCCTTCAATAACAAGACAAGTTTCTCGGGGCGAAACAAGACTCACCACTGGTAAAAGGTTCTTTCTCAAGATGTTTTGGAGGCCAACAGCGAGTTTCGATCGAGGCAAATTGGCTCTTTATTGTGCGAACGGTGGAAGCGAAACTGAACGCAAGATCAGCTGGTTCTCGGCTGGTTTGGACACATTTAAGGAAAACACCGAAACCCTGTACGCTATGCCTTTCGCACTTAGACCATACCATGGAGCATTATTTGATGACTTCGTAGTATAAAATGTGTAGCAATACTGTTTAGAATCACAGAGAGAATGTGCTTCCAATTTTGCCAAAAAATACCATCTCAAAAACCTACCAAAGAAGTTATGGGAAGGCATATTATTTAGCTGAAGCAATTCTTTATAGCATAGTTAACCTTGTGATACTTTCTTTTTCTACCTATAGTACTTACAAGAATGTGCTTCCAAAAAAGCATGTAATCCGCCATTGTAAGCCTTCCGACCAAGTGACGTGAAGTGGTCCAACTAACCAGAACATTTATCATAACAACACCACAAGTCATTCTCGTTACAAAATAAAGTCGTTCATGCCACCGTTCTGCTGTAATAGGATTAAATTTGTTGAGGCGTGAAACCAGCCTAAGGACACTGGTTCTTGTACAAAGTCTATGGGCGCGTGGCATAGTTTCCAATCCAGGAGGGTATATTATCTATGGTTAAATCATGGGTCATTCAGGTCTCAAAACTGGTTAAAACAAAATATACAGCACAAGCCCTTGTTCAACACCATGGAACTGTACAAACACATACACAGCCATCCCCAGGCTGACCAGACCTCCATAAAGGCCCCAAATCACTCGTACAACTCGCTACTGTGGAAAAGCTGCCAGCAAACTCAAGTCTAGCTGATTATTTTTGATTGTGAAATTTGATAGCTAGTTTATTAGCTTTGTGCTCTTAGTACAAAACCATGTCACGGATGATAAGACTGGTAAATTCCAGATCCACTCATGTATGTACAGGCTCATGGCCTGTTCTGTCTAATTCTAGGTCAATACAATGCAATAAAACTGGTAAAAGACGATAGCAACAGTTGCACCGTGTGTATATAGCTAGCTACTATAATCTAATGTTATGGTCTTTCCTTGTTGTGCATTGCCATTAGGTGTGAAGTTTATTAAGGTAGATTTATTTATTTCCTACCCATATGTAGACTTGCATGTTTTATTTATCATGCTGTTAACTAAACATTATATTCATTTTATCATGTGATTATCTATCATTTGTATCAGTTTACTATTATAGCAATAACCTCATTCAGGATCATAACCCATCAAGCTCTTTTAACACATTCATGCTCTTAGTAGGCTTCCAGTATCTGAGTAACAATCTCCCTAAATTTCCTGACACAAAATAACAGTGTGCATTTAATTTGTGATTGCTCCATCATCCGAGCTCCTATAAAGATAACCCTTTGTATGGGTCTGTCGATACGCTGATCATCATGGAAATCTTAGTTTTGTCATGTGCATTGCATCTAAGCAAGTTTTGTGTCTTTATGATCTTTTAAGATTTGTAGTCTATGTAGAATAGTTCGAAACTGTAAATAACGCACTGTCATATGGAAGGCAATGTACTCATGCTTACTTTAAAGTGTGTAGTTACTATGTTCAGGTTAGTGATTTTCAGCATAACATTCAAAGTCTGCATAACAGTGCCATAATTAAAACCACAACTCCACCTTAGGTACTATTGCATCATTGTGACACCTCCACTTTTAATTAGTTGTTTACTGTTACAAGTTGCTTACTTTTAATTTATTTTACTTACTTGAGATAACCACTTGCCTATAAGTATACACCATTGTATTGAGAAGTGTGCAGTAGGTGAAACATATTTGCTCACCACAAATAAAGCATGCAAAGATTGCTGAGATCCAATAAACCCTGAAGTTATTCTCATTCCATGTACAAACTTGCAGCTAGGAGCAACTGTAATTTCAGGACAGTCCAAGTTACTAGATGACTTCATATGTATTGGGAGCCCTGGAGAAAAGATGTACCTTTTTAAAACACTGCGCATGTCCACTTCCAACTCAACAAACTATAGTATATTCTAAGGTTGGCAATCAATGCTCTGCATAATAAGTCCACTTTCCAAAATTTAAAAATTGGGCTGGAATGCGTACTTTTAGTTTAATATTTTATGCTACTGAGTGAAATCCCAACTTATTTGCATAATCTGTTTTAGAGGTAAATGCCATTGAAATACATTGGGTAAAAAACGTGTGCTACAGTACATAAATATTTTTTGCATGTTTTAATTGTTTCAGTAAACAGTGAAGAAAGGGTCGATCTAATATACCAATGGATTTGCCTCTTCATGTTTGTTTTGTTTCTGTACCATGAAGCAAACATTAGTTACGTGTGTTTGGTTACATTGTGGTAAAACATAACTTTATCTTCATTTCTAAGTTTGAACAATCTTATTGCTTAATAGCATGAGTGTGTGTATTTAGTTATACCAAAACTTATGGATGCCCCAGGTCATGATAAATAGAATGACATAAGTGACAAGTCCCAACTCTGTAGCCTGTTCCATTTGAGACTTACAATCAATTAAACAGGTACCTGTAATTATTTTCCATAATAGGCACTGTACAAATCAACTGTTTTGTTGTTCATGTCTATCACTATAACTCCAAAAGCTCTTACCAGATATGGCTGAAACTTTAACAGCCCATTGTTTTTTTTCCCTCTAGACACAGAATGCCATAAAATGAAGTTCGAGGAAAATGCAACCAAGTCGAATTTGCTAATAAACAAACTAGTGTCCATTTGGTTCTATTTGGGGTACTTAGAGATAATGAGTTACTCTCTAGAATTCCTATGGATATAATTACATGAAAATAACAAGGAGAAAGCATCCTGACCACCTGGTGGACTCCTGTAAGCGTTCAAGCGTAAATCGGATGGCTGCAAGTTTGAGGCCACCTAGGTCCAGTCATGGATTTTTTCTCCTATCTCCAACTTTTCAAACACACCTTATGTAGCTAAAGTCTTTGAGCAGGCTATAGGACCACAGACCTTCAGCACTTGTGCTGTAAAGCATTAATTTTAAAAAATGCACTTGGTGGGTCATATATTCTCACCTCTTACTATGATAGCTGTTTTGTGTGGGTTATAAATTTTGAAAAATAGTTTATAGCAATAGCTTTAATAAACAACGAATAATCTGCAAGCATTTTGAGGTCAATGAAATGGAAAGCAATTAGTGTTGCACCAATAATTGGTTGAATTATAGGTAATAGCAGATATTAGCTAATTTTACAAGTATGGGTTACAAAGCAGAAATAATTTGCAGATTAACCGAAACCCATAATCAATCATAAATGACAGCAATGACAGGTAAAAGTAAAGATAGCGGTGAATGCAGCAGTAAGTGGTACAACATTTACACTGTATTAGGCTTGTTTGTTAGAGTAAGTATGGCTGCAAGACTATAGCAGGCTATGTATATTTATCAGCCTCCCACTCAATTAGTTGATTACTCTTTGCAAAGGGTCTGAAATCCCACTGTTAGCTGCTTTAACACTACTTGGCTTCCTTTTCCATGAAAGAGATTAGTGGCAAACCTGTAGCAAACATGGCAAAAATCGGTCGCCTATGCAATTAATTACATTGATTACATTCATCATTAATAATGCAATTTGCACACAAATTTTAGGTGATTTTCTGCTGTGCGTGTCACAATGGTTTGTATTTAGGATTTTTGTTTATTAGCTTTTTGCTTTAATAGGTTTGAATGAATCACAATTATGACCAGATTTGAGATAACCTGGCTAAAATCAAACTCACGTTTTTCCACAAATGGATTGCTGGCCTGATACACTATCAAATTTCACTCTATCTTTTCTTCAGAACTAGCATGTATGGTTACTGCAGAAGCTTTTATCAGACTCTGTGAAAGCCATGATGGGGGTTTGGTGCCATTCTATGGCCATATGGCTTTGTTGGAATGCTGTGTACTGAGCTGGGAAGCCTCTGAAAGTTTGCCAGTTGTGTTCTCCTTTATTTGGAAGTGAGTGGAAGGAGGGTCCATTGAGAGCCCAAATTGGACCTCTGGATTTCACTCATCTTCTATTAAAAGTTATTTTGAATAATCGAGATACCCCAATGGATCAGTCAGGTATACTCTAATAAAGCATTCATATAAATACCCATGTATTAATGAATGTATCAAAACTTTGTTGTTAATAAGTGATGTAGAGCATTGATATTCAGTGTTTCATTTTCTGAGGTAGCTAGACCATGTACATTGTAACATTAAAAATGTAAGCAATGCAAACTCTTGTACTGCTTTGGTCTGCAGTGTTTTTAGTTATCTAGGTAGATAGACCTCCTGTGTTTATATCACTTGGGTGCACAAGGCGAATCAATGAAATAACTCTAGTAGTAGTAGTTACGTATGTGGTTTTGGAGGGGAGTAAAGGTGATATTTTTATCTCTGACAGGAATAGTAGCCACAGATTGCTCTGTTAGATAGGATTTGTTGATTGATAAGTTGTAGAACAGAATGAACTATATGTTTGCATCAGCACAGTTAGGATTAAATTCTGGTGATAGTATTGATTGGACTGATGCTGCAGATGATGGGGGCAGATGACTTCAACTTGAAGGCTCTGTTTGACATGGTGAAGTAGATTATAAACTAGTAGTAAGGAAGAAGGGATTACAATCAATCTGCAATTTTTTTTACTAGCAGTTGAAATGTTCTTTTCAAGCAACTCTACTCAGTCTACTAGTCTTCCTTTTTTCTCCTTCAAAAACATTCATGGGGGTTGCAAAGAATGTTTCTTGCAGAGAATTCATGGGTATCGTTGTGTAGTAGGATGGCACCATGAGGGCAGCTATATGCACAAGATGTCAAAAAAAATCACTGCCATAAACACAGTGAGATTGCAACCTAGGTGGTGTCCAACTATACTGCAAACAAAGAGTATCTGTGAAAACCCTGCAATATAGGAAGAGAGGTGAGCCAGGAAGAAGAGCTTCTCTCCTGTAGGCAGTCAATAGCATGTTGGAGATCAGAACAAAATCACAATGTACGTTTGATTTGTGGTTCTCCCATTTTCCCATGATCAAAGTTCTGATGAAGGGTTGTTATGGGGTTTGTCTATATGCTGATCATTGTGCAAATCTTAGTTTTATCCTGCATGATACTTCTAAGTAAGTTTTATGTCATTTTGTAATTATTTAAAGACTTGTAGTGTATGCAGACTCTGATACGAAATCGTTTACTTTGAAAAATGTACCGTCAGATGCAAGATATTCAGTAGTGTTTTTAGTCACTTGCTTGGGTTAAAGATTTTTTTTGTCTGCGCAACAATTTTCTAATGGCTGTGTCACAAACTCAACAGTATAAAGCAATCATTTTAGAACTTGTATAACAATGACATAATTGATACCACAACTCCATACTGGATACTTTTAAATCATTATGATACCTTCACTTCAGTTGTAAGCTGCTAGCTTACGATCTTTTTATTTACTTGAGATATATAACCACTTGCCTGTGGGAGTTCTGCATTGTATTGATAAGTGTGCATAATGTGAACTTGCATATGTCCTCACCATGAAGTTCACAAACATCACTGATGATACATCTATCAGTGTCACAGAGGTATACCTACCCCCATCTCCAGGTAGAGTGGGACAATACAGGAAATGCAAAAGGTTGTAGTGTCAAATACCCTAGGCAATGAAGCTTGTCAAAACCTCTCCTATGAGAGGTTTCTATGGGGAATTTGATTTACATAACTATAAATAATTTAAGCAGTCACTGTAAAAATCCTAGGATGTACAGTAGATTTAAATCCCCAATTTGTATAATTATGGGGACCTGGGGGTGGGGTGCGACGTCAATAGGTGCATGAGATTCACTAATCCCTAAAATCACTGTCAGTACATTACAAACTTTGATTTCACACCTAATTCATGTATCCTGTTAAAATATATGGGGTGCCCCTAAGAAAAATTATACCCTTTATCTGTTTACAACACTATCTGTTTAAAAGTACCAGCCAATTTCAGTCCAAAAAACTATACAGTTTTTGAAATCAGCAATCAATATTTCATACCCCATCTACTAAACATATAAAAGTTCATTTTCCATAATTTAAAAATCAGTCTGGAATTTCTGGTGATCAGTATAAAGGTACACTGTGGCTACACTTGATTATACATAGTAAATCTCTTGCTAAAACTTTACATACCATACTGTGATTAAAAGTTTATGCTTGATGCACTAATTACAGTGTTTTAGGATTGTTTCATTATTGGATAGTTGCTAGACAGGGAAATTGGCAGTAATATTCATCAATTCTTCTGGGAAGTTTTGGGAACATCATCGCTTGTAGCTTTTGTGAAACAATACTTTCTATGCTAATTCTTTCTCATGCAGGGAACTCCTTTTATCACCATAAGCATCAAATAACCCCTGGAGGGAACTGTTCAGAAAAAAACTTCTTTTAGTATTATAATTTCCTCAAGGTGTTTAATATACTTACCATCATCCCTAGCACTAGCTGTCAATAAGCCAGTTGCATGTAAGGCCTTGGGAATGCAATCAGCTGCAGTGTTAATTGCCCACTCTGCAACCACTGGGTTCCCATAAAGTATTAAAGCCATTGGGAAAATGATAATAACCTACAATGAAACTCCATTACTTACAAAATATATAGTATGCGTTCCAATTTTCTGTACATGGAAAGAAACTACATTGATTTCTCTGTCATTTCATGATTATCCACTGTGAATAGGATGAAAGATTCCTGAGTTATAGGGCAGAGGAGCTAGAAATGTTACCACACAAGGCTGTTCACAGCTGATATTCGTAAGTTCAGAGTAATCTAAAGTAGATATCCCACTTTTTTAAAGCAGCACTGATTTTGTGATGTTTGTCTGCTGAATATGCACTAAGCCAATAGTGAGTTACAGTGGCGTAGCCAGATCTTCCGAGGTGGGTAGGCACACGTACCAGTTAGTTTCACTCCATGCAGCTAACTACCATGAAATATGAGTCCATCTTTGGGACTCTTCATATTATTGTTAAACAAACTGTTTGAAAGTGCAGTGTCACTAGCTACTAAAACTATGCTGCTGTGTTTGCAGCTTAACAGCCTAATGCTATTGCATGATTTATATCAAAGCTTGGAGTACACCCATACCTCAAGCTCAATCACGTACAACCCAGAAGTAGATAAAAACTGACTTGCATATCCTGATGGCACCAACTATCCAATTTTCTGTAAAAAACTGATTCCCTTTTCTTCCTGCTTCAGCCTTCATCTCCTCCATTTGTATAAGTCTTGATGATACATGACAAGCTCATTGATGTCCGGCCTTAACTTTGGGAACGCATCGATCATGGCCAGCTGCAGCCTGCCTTGTTCAGTGTCTTGGCTAGTTGATTCGCTGTAACACTATAAGCCTTCATCAGTTACTACACTCTAGGGCACTTTTCATCACCTTTACTTTCACAATCCTATAACGGCCCACCACTTGGCAACTGACTCCATTTTAACTTTTCAAAACAATGATGTGATGCTTCCCTCTGGGCATTAAATTGAAATGTGCTTTATTAGCTAGTCATAGTTAGTCCCTGTTGGCTTTTTGCTGTGCATGAATAACCTGGATTTGACACACATAGATATAGTGCAAGTCACAGATAGTCAATAAACCCACATCGATATAATTTTTTGCAAGTACAAACATTATTGTTAGCCACAACAGTTTCAGTTAAAAGCTATAAATTGCTATGATGTTTAACCCAACTCAATTCAATAATTTTTCTCTACCGAAACAAACTTTTGCACTACTATATATATCCAAGTCAAGTTGATTTGATAAATCTTTTTCAATAGAAAGAATGGCAATATCATTCAAACGATCTTCATCATTCATTGTTGATCGACGATGCGTCTTAATTATCTTCAGTGCAGAAAAACATCTCTCACATTTGGCTGAAGTTATTCCAATAGTCATGGCAATCTGTACAACTGTTATAAGATTTTTAAAAGCTAACTTTAAAGGGGTCAACTCACAGAGAACATCACAAATGTTATCCATGGCTTTATCACAAAGAGTAGCCTTAGCCAAAGTTGCTTCAGTTTTTACAGCTTCAGCATCAACACCATATGTGACCCAGTCTGAGAAGACCGGTCTTATCGCCCATGTCAGCAGATTCGATTTTTCACCCAGGACACACAGCTACATGAATAAACTATCTAATTCCACACTTAGAATCAGCTAGACTTGAGTGGTCTGGTTTTGCTGGCTGCTTTTCCCGAGCCCAGTGGCGATCCGTACATGTGGTTTGGGGCCTTAATGGAGCTCTGGTCAGCCTGGGAATGACTGTATGTGGCTGTACAGCTCTGTAGTGTTGAATAAGTACCTCTGCTGTAAATTTCCTTTCATTTTAGCCAGTTTTGAGACTTCAATGGCTCAAAACTTGGCCTAATTCATCCCTTGGCCTTCCTATTCAATTTTTGAACACCATCTTGCCCGCCTTCCAGAGCCCCGTCTCCCACCCAATTTGCAGCATGCCTGATACAGTCAACCTTGGTTTAAAAACTATCTAAAATGGCGGGAAACTTAGTTGTTGGCTTCTTGTACAGTGGATGCTCTGGAAGGTAAGGAATTGGTGTAAAACGTGTGAAAATTTGGTACACATAGCTTCAACCATTGGCGAGCTACAACACACTAAATACTTAAAACCGGCATTTCTCGATACTTTTAAATAGGCGATAAGCCCGGTTTTGTCAGACTGGGTCACATGTTATCAGCAACCATTAACAGTCTGTCTACTTGTAGGAAAGTATTACCTTCAGGGTTGCATGCTTGAATGCCTTGCATCACTTGCATGTTCCCAAAAAAATCGTTTTTTTAATTCTGAAACAAATGCATGCAGTACAGGGTAAAATAGGGTAAAATAGGGTGACCTTAAAATGTTTACTGAAGGATATATTACGGACCTCTCTATGTCCAACAGATGTCAGCACCATTGCATTATCAAATTTACTGGGTAATTGACCTTGTCTTTTTGGTAATTTTATGATGATTTGACACCACTGTAGCATATGAATACACTTTCACCCAGTATTCAGTTGTTCTGTACCCCTCAAGAATTTGCAGTTGCCAAGTCAGCAACTTTAGCAAGATTGATATTGGTAGATTGTAGTGTATCTGAAAGTCCCCTAATACATGAAAGCACTTTATCAAACACTACCACTGAGAGCACAAAACTGAACTGCATAATTTGCAAGAGCAGTCCTCTTGCTTCTACTGCTTTGGATTGATCACTGTCATCTTCTAATATTTCTAGTGTTTCCAATAATGAATGCCATAAAGTTGAACAAATTGCATGTACTGCACTTTGACGACAGGCCCATATTGTATTAGACAATCCTTGCAGCTGATGTACTGGCTTGTCAGGGTAACGTTCTTTTTGTACCTTATGAACAGAGCGTGTGTTTTGGGTGTTGATACAGAAGTATACAAAGTTTGATTTAGTGTGAAAAATTCCCTAGCTAAAGGAACTCTCTTAGAACAGTCTACCAATGCCAAGTTTAGGCAATGGGCATAACAATGAATATAAAGTGCTTGAGGAGCAAACATTTGTATTCGGTGCTGGACATCTGAGCAGTTGCCACTCATTACAGCTGCACCGTCATAACACTGAGACACAATTTTAGAAATATCAAACTTGTACTTGTCTATAATGCTCTTTATGTATCCCGTGAGGCTTTCAGCATTAAGGTTTTCTGCTTCAACAAAGGTAAAAAATCGCTCATGGATATTTCCAAAGTCAACATCTACATATCGGAAAACTATTGCCTACTGTTCTTTTTTGCTGCAGTTTTTACTTTCATCTGCCATTATTGTAAAATATTCTGCTATGCTGATATCATGTGCAATTTTGTCATGAATCATGCCACCCATAATCTCTAAAATGTAATTTTGAATGTCTGGTGATGTGTATACTACATTTTTAGAAATATACTTTAATCTACGTATCTTCAATGGTTTTATCACAATTGGCTAATAGATGAAACATTTCAAGAAAATTACCTAATGAACATTCTTTGTCACCTGCTGAGCTCTTGTTGACCCAGCTATGTCAGCAACTGAGGAATTTGATTGCTGCATAAATTATGTTTGTAACCATTTAAACAAATTATGGCATCTTTGTGATGGGTACTTTTATCATGTTTAGGAAATTCTCCTTTTTGCATAATGCATGTTTCCAGTTACTAAATCTTGTTGAAGCAAAAGCTTCATCCACTCTTCCCGCAGGTCCTGGTGCTGATGCAAAAAAGCAACATGGAAAACAGAATACAGCATCTGCTTCTTTTGAGTACTCTATCCATGGGTATTTCTTATACTACGTACTGTTGAAAGAACGTTTCTTCTTCCCACATATTTGAAGTGGACAATGTGCACAAACTGGTTGAGCAGGTGATCCATGGGGGCCCACAGCAATATCCTTTGGTGTACATCTATTGATTGCATTGCTGCTACAAGATGTCGTAAATCTAGATACTACAGGAGTATCACAAATGTTAACAGAATTGTTATATGTGCTAGCAGTGGCACTGGTACCAAGTTGCATTAGCTGTTGCGAATTGTCTTCCTCACCTTCGCTAGTGGAGCTTATTGTCAAAACGTCAATTTCCGCATCATCCAGATAATGTTCATCATCATTATAACCGTTTTCTGCATCATCCAATTCATTTTCATCATCCGACAGAATCACAATGCTGTTTGTGTGAGTGTCTGTTAGAATTTCGTCACTTCTACTGCTGTTGTCACTTTCTGCTTCTGATTCAGTATTGTCTTCGTCTTCTTTGTCTTTGGATCTTTTTACACCAGCATAAAAATAGTCTAAAAGGCTTGGCTTAATTTTGGACATCAATAGCTCTTCGTTTTGATCACGTGATTTAAATGAACTAATCACGTGACCCAATTAACTTAAATGTGCGTCGATAACATGATCCAAACTAATACGTCTTTAAAGAAAGTGCATGGAACAAAAGCAATCTTTTGATGCTCGGGGGGGCCAGGCCTTGAGCTTTCCAGGTGAGACGCAGCTGATACCCGCGATGTAAATTTCGACATTACAAAATCTTGATATTTGGGTGGGTACGTTCCCACCCAGGCCCACCCTTGGCTATGCCACTGGTGAGTTATGAGCCAGTAAAGTATAGAATCAGTGATAAAAATGTTTTTCAGAGATGAAATACACAGGCATTCCTTGTTTACCAGAGTAAAGAGTAAAGTAAAGAACAAGTGCTACAATCACCTGGATAATGTATCTGGGCTTGCTGAACATGCTGTTAACTTAGTTGGCTGTCATGTCATTCCTGCTAAGCGGTTCACAACACAGTCTATTGATAAGATTTGTTGGCATAGATTTTGTGTCCGTGGTCATCTGCTTCCCAATGGTTTCTGTACACTTTTATGCTTAACCACAATATCCAGTGGTTGTGTAAATACAATTAAAATACTTTCCCTTACATGTAACTAGCCTATTCTGTACCAGTGAGCGTTCTTACATGAGGGCAACAATATTAAGGAACAGCATTATAGCTATGACCAACAGTGTAGACCAGATCTACAAAATGATTTCAGGAAAGAATTACCTACCATACACATGTACATAACTAGACCTCACTGCCTACTTGAAAGTAATGCCTATAACATGGTCCCCAACATTGCCTTTGACTCTATTTAGGCTGTTTTGGGTTGTTTTTATTAGTGAATCTCATAATTTATGTAACATTTTGTGTGGGCAGATCAAAGGAATTTTGGGGTATACATATTACCCTGTGATCAGGCATTATCATACAGTATGGTAGTATTAGGGATCATGAAGGTTTGAGCTTTTCTGACCAAAAACATCAACCAAAAACCAGCCTCACAATACCTTCATGCAGTATTGGTTAAGTATAACCAAGCCCAAATTACAACCTGAAACACTTCCAAAAAGTTGGTCTGAAATTTTAGATTTTTGTAGTGAATTTTCTACTGACTGACTGGACTGACTGACGGACGGACGGACGGACGGACGGACCGACCAACCGACTGACTGACTGATGCCTTCAGACAAGCATAACTCAATAATGGCTAAGGATATGGGCTTGATTTTTTCATGGTTTGAGGCCACTTCAACCTGACTGTCTCCTTTTGGCATACCACTGTACGTACAATGCACACATCATGGACTTACTTTTATCCTCATTTGTGTCACATTTCTTTTTGCTGACAGTCCAAGATGTTGATCCACAGTAGCTCGATGGCTTCCTTAGGTTTGTAAATAGGAATTTTCCATATTGATTGCAGAGGTGCTTTTTTACTGTTCTTTATTTGTAATGCTGTGTAACAATACCCATGAATGAATTGGGGATTAATATTCACTAGTATATCTGCAAGTGCAATCCCTAAATCATTCATTGGTATAGACAGTCTATTCCCATGGCTGAATTAGGGATATTTCCCCAAATTCGCAGAAAGTAGGGAATTACTGAGTCTATACAGTGCTGGACATTGTTTTCTATGTCATAACTTTATGCGGGTTTGGTAGGGTCTGCAACGTGAAATTAATTTTCGACCTCTGAGAATCAGCTACAAAACCACCCACAAATGCTAGGTTAGGTACCACTTAGAAAATTCCAGTTTAATGCTATTTTTCATTAATGTCTTGTCGTGTAAACCAGCTAATATGTTTACAAATTACAAGATTTTTTGCTATATATCTTCAAAGAAATGTCTTTTCAAGCTACAATATGCACTCTCAACCTTTCTTACTAACTGTACACAAAACTAAAACCATCAGTGACTGCATTTCCAGGAGCGATTTCCAGCCGCAGCATTGCAAAAATGAAATTTTTGACTCGAAAATATTTTATGTAGCCAACAACTAAGTTTCCCGCCATTTTAGATAGTTTTTAAATCAAGTTTGACTGTATCAGGCAAGCTGCAAAAGGGTGGGAGGTGGGGGGCCTGGAAGGCAGGCAAGATGATGTTCAAAAGTTGAAAAGGAAGGCGTAGGGATGAATTAGGCTAAGTTTTGGGCCATTAAGGTCTCAAAATTGGCTAAAATGAAAGAAAATTCACAGCAGATGTACTTATTCAACACCACAGAGCTGTACAGCCACATACAGTCATCCCCAGGCTGACCAGAGCTCCATTATGGCCTCACACTGCACATACGGATCGCCACTGGGCTTGGGAAAAGCAGTCAGCAAAACATACCACTCAAGTCTAGCTGATTTTGATTGTGGAATTAGATAGTTTATTCATGTAGCTTTGTGTCCTGGGTGAAAAATCGAATCTGCTGACATTAGCAATAAGACTGGTTTTCTCAGACTGGGTCAAGTTATGATGTCCAGCACTATACCCATGACTGAATTAGGGAAATTAAGTATAAACTGCATGACTGAATTAGGGATATTTCCCTAATTCACAGAAAAGTAGGGAAATTACTGACTTACAGGGATATTTCCCTAATTCAGTCATGGGTATAGACTGTCTATCCTTAATTCAGTATACCCATGACTGAATTATGGATTAAATATCTACTAGTATATCTGCAGGTGTAAACAACCTACCTTGTTTCTCTACTTTTCTCTATGATCCCTAGAAGGTAGTGTGCATATTATGCTTTGATCTTTAGGAGATAATGAGGTCTTTAAAATCTAATAAAAGATCTACTAGCAGGTTCTTAAAATGGTTAAAACCTGTTAACAGAAAAGACCTCAAGCACTGCAATTCTCACTTTCAATTATAGCCTCACATGGCCACACTGCTTTTTTCTCTTTGTGATTGGGTAGGAGAAAAAGGGTGTGGTCCGGTTCAAATCCCACAATCATTTTGATACGTCATGTGGTTACATTACAAGTATGCAGTATTTATGCCCTCATGCACTTAAACTCCACTGTAATAAAACTACTGTGGTACAAGACTCCACTTACCTGTGAATCAATGGAAGCCTTATAACTGATTCAATAATTATGTAGTCGACCCCAAAGCAGCTTTAGACATTGGTTGGTTTGTAAATGTACGGTTGTGATTCATAGACACAAGCAACTACTCTATGAAGCACATGTTTCTATGGTTAACACTACCCACTTATCCGGGTAGTGTCAAGACTAATGTGGGCTTCGAACTGGACTAGACCTTTTTTCTCCTCACCTAATGACAAAGAGAAAAAGCGGTCTGGCCACATGAGTCACTGAGACACTGATTTGCTATGCTCTCCCAACAGGCTAATAGCCTGCAGTGGGCATAGTCACCCAAACCAACATGAGTTTGACCACTGTTTCTTTTATAAGCATGCCTAAAGCAATTCAATTATGGGAGGTACCGTTTAACGTTGTAGCTACATTTGTCAAGATGAATGGAGAAGTCCAGTGATATCACAGAAAATTCTGTTTAGCACCCATCTGTTTTCTTGAGTGTTTTAAGTATGTTTCATCTTCAAGTAAGTAGAAACACTTTACCAGAGACCTATATAGATAAGTAAGTTTCTTTGTAGAATGGTTAATTTTTATTTGTAATGTGGGTTTGGTCTGTTCATGAAACTGAGTCTAGTCTTTATACTGCTGTTGTGCCATAAATACAACAGCTTGTGACAACTCATTGTCATCGTAATCACTCAAGTCAACCATTAAGTTAATTAACCTGTTTGTCACACTGTATGACACCATTGCATGTGCAATGGCAACAACTGGTCAGTTTCCTTGTCAAAACAATTATCTTTACTAGCGTCCAAGCATTGAGTGATGAGGTGCTAGCTTCAATTTCTCTTCAGTTCTTCGACGAAAATATGTTCTGTCTTCCACATGCACGCATGTTAAGATTGTGTGACAATTTTAAAATGACACCTAATTCAATTCCACGATAACTTCACCTTTGTGCCCATATATTTTCTAAGTAAATTAGAGACCATGCCCTTGGATCTTCATGTTTTAAAAACCTTGGCTTCACCTCAGTTTTAAAATCCATATACAAAACAAAACCCATATTGTTGTTTTCCGCAATACTCGCTTGGCATATAGGTCAATGTGTATTTAAACTGTTCTAAAAGCTTCGTTGAGATTGTTACATATGTTTTCGAGAATGGCTAGTTTGAAATTTGAATTTAGTCACCCCCATGTAATTTGATCTCTAAAGGCACGGCTTAAGAATTTAAAGAATGACACAGAGCATAACTGCAGTCACCGGTTATTGATGAACTGGGCTGTGAATAATAAGTGTAGTTAATCAGTGCACATAGCCATAAAAGAAGTGTGCAAAAACTACCCCATCGTTTGAGAATGGCTAGTTTAAGTAATTTGAATTTAGTTACCCCATGTAATTTAACCTCTAAGGGCACGGTTTAAAGAATGACACAGAGCACAACTGCAGTTAACAGTTGTTGAAACAAGCTGCGAGTATGTGTATTTAATTAGTGCATGTGGCTAGCCTAAAAGAAGAGTACAAAACCACCAATAATTTAGAATTGTCACCATACGTTTTATAGTTCCCCCACACAAAATTATATGGGTACACATGTAGTTACAACATACAAAGGACGCATGAATCAGTGTTCACAATGTAAGAATTGTACAATAATGGCGGTGATATAACTGCTATGAAAGTGATGTCTCCACTTCTCCAGTGGTTTGCCATGGTAGCAGGTCTATAAACAATTGGGAGTAAGTGCACTGATGAGTTGGTATGACTCCATTTGTAGAATCCAGATGAGTGGGTGTGGCTCCAGTATGTCTAAACGGTTAACACACATTCTTGTTATAAACATGTACTAGAGTTGCAACAGTATAATATTTAAGTACAATGATACATGGTCTCCAATGTATCACTATAATAAACAACACTAAGTGGAGGAGATTGTTGCATCTCTAGACTAAATATGTACACTCCATCAGTAAAATCAAGTAACCTGTATTAATGGCCAGTAGTATAGAAAGACATTCTCTCTCACAAAGCCAATTCCAAAGTGAGAATTTACACACTGCTACCTGAATATTGAGCAAAGGTGGCAGTAGACAAGTTGCACTGTAACTTATACACATGATCTGATCCTGTACATTCTGTCAATGGATGAGATCCACTTGGCCAAGACAATATGTGACCCAAATGTCCTGGATGATCTGGACTCAACCCACTTACTGAGTATTTATAGAGGAGAACATATTATATTTATTTCTAAGATGTGTAGACACATTATAACACATTACAATATGTGCATACAAGAAATGCTATGTACCATTTTAGTATTCCAAATCACCACATTATGCACGGACCAGTCAACAAAACTGCATAGTGCCCATCTAAACCTGAAGAAGAAGAGTTACGAAAAGTATGAATGCATATAAGTACGTATAGGTAACAATGGTGATTAATGGTTAACAATATACACTGGTCACTTTATGGCCAACCTTGTGGCAGATTGCTCCTTACACAAAATGACACATTCAGGGATTGTATTTAGATGGCTCATGATGTGTCACTGTTAGGCAGTATACTGATACTACCATATATACCTGAGTAAATCAGATAAGTAAGTGCAGTGACTAAATTTCTTGGCTTAATAAGCAGGTACGTACGTGCTTTAGCAAGGCACTGATTTGATTATGTAGATGTCTTACAGGTAAATATAAAAGTTGTTCTTCTTATAGAGAGGCAGCCTTCTGTACAAGTGGCCACCAAGACAGGTCCACTGTAGATGAAGCCAGGCATTAGATATTTGGCATTTTATGTGTTTGAATACATTCCAGGTCTTCTGGTAGTCTGAAATTCCACTACAGTTTGCTCAGGCAGTATTGTGGTCACCACTAAACCACTGGATTGCTGTGTTGTCTTTTGCCTTATGCTATATAATAGAACTTAAATGGATATTCTGAAAATATGTATCCTATGGATAATGCTTCATCGGGAGATTATAAGGACCAAAAGTGAAAATTCTTATACTTTGGTCTGACTGCCAACTTGAAAATGTCCCATCTGTGATCCTATAGCCTACGTCAGGAGCAGTGCCTTTGGTGCTAACAGATTGGTTTCCCCCTTGTTGCCAGCACTCACTGTCTCATACGCTGTCCAGGGATGTGCCCACAGTGGTCAGCACCGACCACCACTCTGATAAAACAGCCACCACTACTACTCAACAACCACCACATATTCACCTCTGACATACAAAGTTAAGGCCCCATACTATACATTTCTTGGTCCAACCCTATCTTTTCTAACCACCACTATTATAAACCTGAGCACATCACTGGCTGTTGCACACTAAATCCATCTCTATAGCCAATTAGAACAGCTGCATTGCAGATCCTTCCTACCAATTGCTTAAGGCTGCAAAATGCAGCCACCTCCTTAATAAGCTAGGTCAGAGAATTTTGTCCCTACGGTAATGACCAGTTTTCACTATACTATTTATAGTGAAGGATTAAATATCAAGATAAGCCTACTGAGATATACATGCACTACAACGTCATCTCCATGCAACCTCCAAATATAGCAGTAAAATTTTCAGCATGGTTCAATGGCTAATAATTGCATACTGTCATGATAGAGACTCCACTGGCTGTACAAAATATGTTATCCTGGGAGTATGTGCTAATTACGCTTTAAGTTTTACAACACAAATACATGTATGGTTAAACTCACTGATTGTGTCTCAGTGGCACTAAATCTCTTCAACATGAAACGACAACCTTCGGGTTACAGTGTATGAGACAACAGCCTTAAGATTAAATTCTCGCAAAGATCACAGCCTATAGTTCTGGTGTGCTTATTTATTAGTGATATAAATTTTATAGGCGTTTATTTTCATTAGGACGTAATTACTCGCCCCTCTATTGTCTGTGGACATACTTGCCATTTCTCTACCATTCTCATTTTATTTCACAAGAGCTTGTACTGATGCGGGGAGGGTCGGGCTTCTCCGCTTGAATTAGCTTGAAGTAGATCAAGATACTCTAATAGAGCAGTCAATCACTCAAAGAAAAGCAGGCACATTTCTACAAGCACTGTATTTTAATATTGTAATTAATGTCTGTAAGTAGCTAGAAATTTAACTACACAATGCAATGCTCGGCAGAAGTTGTAACTATGCTGTAACTTTGATTGCTGTATTTGTGACTGCTCTATTAGAGTATCTTGATTGTTTTTGATGCAGTGCAAGCTGAAAGGTAAGGGTGTACTAGATAAAAATGAGTGTTAGTTGACTGCAGTTACATGCCACTAAAATTACAGTTATATTTTGATATTCTGTCACTATTCTAATTTAAAAGGGGTTTCTGTCAAAACCATGGAGATCCACCTGCTGTTTTCAACAGTGAGAGTATGCTTATTCTAATAAAAAGGTTTGAAACCTCACCCAAAACAGCTCATAGCTGTAAAAAAGTGTGCGTCCAAGTAAAGCAGAGTTAACTGCAACAAAAAGTGATGATATCATAGTGCGGCCACTTGTGAGGTATGAAAGTTGTAAAATTAATATTACTCAGATAATGCAATATTATTGTCAAAGTGTTAATGAGAACTATGTGATGCTGCTAGTTTTTAAGTGTGTGAGTATCTTCATAAATGCTACACAAATTTGATTCTTAATAAAGCAACGTGTATAGATTCTCTGATAGCAATAAATAGTTTGAGTTTGGCTGCCTTTCCTTTGTTGATAGCATGGCTGTATGCAGGAAAGGTGGCCAAACTCAAACTTTTTATTGCTATCAGAGATTCTATACACGTTGCTTTATTGAGAATCAAATTTGTGTGGCATTTATGAAGATGCTCATACACTTAAAAACTAGCAGCATCATAGTTCTCATTACTTGGATGCACAATTTTTAAACCAGGTGCGCCCACAGCCAGCTGAAGGCCAGCTGTGGGGTGTGCACCTGGTTTACCAAAATTGTTTTTGTAAAAGTGTGTGTGTGTGTGTGTGTGTGTGTGTGTGTGTGTGTGTGTGTGTGTGTGTGTGTGTGTGTGTGTGTGTGTGTGTGTGTGTGTGTGTGTGTGTGTGTGTGTGTGTGTGTGTGTGTGTGTGTGTGTGTGTGTGTGTGTGTGTGTGTGTGTGTGTGTGTGTGTGTGTGTGTGTGTGTGTGTGTGTGTGTGTGTGTGTGTACCTATCTACCTATCTATCTACCTATCTATGTTTGTCCGTATGTACATACGTGAGCAAAATCATTAAATGGTAAAAGCAGCTTTTACGTGTGAGAAATAAAAGCGAAATGAAGTCTGTACTAACTTACACACTGGTAAACTTTGCTCTGAGGTGGTTTCTTTTCAGTGGTTTGAAATATGGGTCTCCTCAGACTTTGTGAATTACCTTCCCTTCGGGTTTTACAAGCGTTTAACAATTGAGAAACAACAGTGTAGGCCTCGTAGACTACCAGGAATAGCCTTTCCGGATGGCCGTTATCTAGATTCCTTTCAAACTAACAAAAAAAACACTCCTACGATAGTTACTCCATCTACATAGCAATTTTCAGGTCGTTCCTTCGAGGGGTTTACCCTGTGCCGGCTGTGGGTGTGACAGACTTTCGACCTTATTTCATGCAAATAAATGGTCATAACTCTGTGAATGTTCTTCGGATTCCTACCAATGTTGGTACTGAGATCCGCCTTAATAAGTCCCTTAAGCGTGCCAAATTTCAGCTTGATCGGAGTACACATTCGCATTTTATAGCAGATTTTGTAAAGCATGTGAAAGGAAGAAGCAAAAATAGAAGAAGAAAAAACCCATAATTTGGCCACTCGTATCTTGGAAATGGCTGGAGTGATTTTCTTCAAATTTGGAATGTGTACTCCCCTACCTAGCCGGCACTTCTGTAGCAAATGTGGTTTCAATCAGATAAAGGATCACGGAGCTACAAAGGTGTGAAAATTGCATTTTCTTTCTTCCTGTTAATATACTCATGGTGTGGTGCGCCGGCTTCTTGGGCCATACGACACACTACTGTGTGTCTTGATGAGGCAGACCACCCATGCCCATGTTACAAACATAATACTCCACCTTGTTTATTCTCCATGCCTTCAGGCATAATATTTATGTCAATAGGCCTGCAAAAATAGGGCATGTGGTCACAAACTACACCCCATAATGTGTACTGTATAAGAGAAAATTATTGTTTGGACAGAATGACCAATCGAAAGTAAATTTCATTGGCTATTTCTGAAATTGCATGGCCATAAGATAGAGGTGTACTATCCTGGTGTGCAAAGTACAAGCCTTCTAGGGGGTCTGGGCCCCCAGGATATTTTTAAATATGAATACTCTGAGATTAAATCCAAGATCGGTTTCAACTACTTATGTATCACTGACTTCTATGCAGTACTACATACATTTTACAGAGAATTAATTAGTAATACATGTACAAAATCATAAACCATGATAGTGGATTCATAATAGGGATCACCCATGATTTTATTTTTTGCAAAAACTCTAATAGAATATACACCTAAAAACCACCTTGGAAAGCGACTTCCAACTCATAACAGCCCTTTGGTGGTTATTTGCAATGAGTATTGGTCCACTAGTAAGTATCAAGTGAAAAGGGAACAGTATGTGTATTAGGAACAAAAAAAATTGCTGTTTTGTTCATGTGACTAAATTTTGGAAAATCACCCATATTGGCATGCATGAAATAATTAGAATTTCATTTTTAGTGTGTTATTAAGAGCAGGGAACAGTTTTGAAAATGTTTCAAGAATTTTCTTATAATTTAAGGCATCGAGAAGGACTTAAAACCATCAACAAGTAGATTTGCATTATAAAGTTTGTGATTTGATCATTAAATATGTTAGGTGTCAAATGCACCCATATGAGTGGTTTTCCAAAATTTGGTCGCATATTATTCATATTCATATTATTATTATTATTATTCATAAATTATTTTGTTTCACTCATGTACAGCAAAAGTTATCCACTTCTTCATACTAAAAACTATATAGTCATGTTTACTGAGTACTTCCGTGTGTCTATGACCTATTAATAAGCCAGATCGCCAACCACCCTACACCTTGAAAAGTTTCTAAGTTCACTTTGCCATTCACTATTAGCAGCAGTTCCATACAGTTAAGAAGCCATATAACACTAAAATTACAGGATTCCATTGTGTAAGCGCCTTTGAGTTTTGTTGTAGCGTTAGTCAAGGTTGAAAGCTGAGAAGATCGCACATAGCGTCTCTGCATAGTGTGTATAGTCTACTTATTCCTGTAAGTGCACGATCATGATTTGCTACAAGTGACCATACTAGCGCTCTCTCAGAGACATAACGAAGTGATAGCACTGATACCAGAGATTATTCATTGCTATGAATATAGTTTCTAGAAACCATATTTCCCTTCCACGCAAAACCTAAAGTTGAGTGGAGTTAGTATATTAGTCTTGTTAAAATAATCTAAACTATTTGTGAGAGCCATAATTGTCTGACCACATTGTGTAAGCAACATGGCATCCTGCTGCTGATAACTCATGATTTACGCAGCTACACAGTATCTGACTTTGTTGTTGTGAATTATGTGTGTGCACACAGATTAGTACAGTCTACAAACTAACTGTGTTATGATGTAGTATATATGTGAAACAATTTAATTTATTTGAAGATGCCACATATTGTATGTGGAATGCAATATACATTCATAAATGTCCACAGCATAGTTCTCACTGTAGTATACCCAATGGTTACAATGCAACGCACTCTGCCCAAACTATATAGGTATCTCTTTTCTGACGTTATATCTACTGTACACCATAATTTTTCTCAGTATAATAATTGTAGTCCATGCACCCCTGGAAAATCTGCATGTGTACGGTCTTGGCTAAAATGATAAATACATATACACTGAATGTTTAATTCATATTTATATCTTTGTCAGAGTTCCATGGCTTGTGATGAGTAGCTAGCTCAGTAGCATACCATCTGGTTAGTATTCATGAACACTGCATGAAGATACTGGTGTCCTGACACATGTAGCAAGACAACAGCTGCTGATGCAATATTAGGAATGTGTGTAATGTACGTGTATAGACTTGTCCACAGCCAAGAGCAGTCACATAAATACTCTAATAATGCAGTCAAGTGTGTCTGATAATAACAAAATGTACACTGAAGTTGACAGTTACTAATGTAAATTGCTATACATATCTCATTATTATCACTATCAACAAAATAAATCCACTACTGGATTAATAAAAAGTATACAAACTAGATGAACAAAAAATTAACAATTTTAAAAAGGGGAATAGGGATCACTGAAAAAAGCCATGAAACAAGAAGGGATTGCTGGGGTGGTATTGTAGATGCATAGTAGGTCAGACAGTAGTAAAATTAATGTCTACATAATAATATTATGTTATGTAGGAAAGATGAAAATGACATTATTGTTGTGGATGCTTTTGTCAGCAGTTATTAAAGTCAACTGTCAAGAAGGTTAGTCAATACTAAAAGAGTGTACATTATCTAACTCTGTTATATAAAAATTCCATTAATGTACATAGTAATAGGCTTCTTGAAATGTTATAATACACAGTAAGCTGTTCCAGTGTGATATCTTCAGATGTGTATATCACACAGTATGGTTGTACTGTATATTATGGATCATGGTGGTTTGGGTATTTCTGGCCAAAACATCACCCAATAATCAACTTCACAATACCATCCTGGTGTCTGGCAGTATTGGTTAGGTATAATAAAGCCAAAAAGTGCCTTTATTACGACCCTAAATGCTTCCAATAAATTGCTGGAATTTTTTTCTAAATTTATTCAATTGAATTTTCTACTGATTGAATAACTGCCTGCCTGCCTGCCTGTCTGATGCCTTCAGACAAGTATAACATGATAATGGCTAAGGCTACCGGCTTGATTTTTTCACTGTTCAACGTCTCTTCAGCCTGACAAGTGTCTTTTGGCATACTGCAGTAAGTACAATGCATGCATCATGGACTTACCTGTATCCTCCTTCGTGTCCCATTTGTTTTTGCTGACAGCCAAATATGTTGATTCATAGTAGCATGATGGCTTCCCTACATTTGTAAATAACAATCAATCCAATCATCTGTATTTCCGTGACTGGATTGATTGCAGAGGCTTTCTCCCATTGTTCTTCATTTAGAACACTTTGAAAAAATGGGCTGAACAAAACAAAGCATAATAGCCACCTACTTTCAAGTCAATAATTGATATTTGGGACATGTGTTTAGTCAAAAACAATACCTCTGGTGCCACCCTTTCTTTTGTGTAGGTATACATGGGTTCATCAGCCACAATAATGCTACAAAAATAAACAAACAAGTAAAAGGTAGAATTTTAAGTTTTATTAGGGACCATAGAAAAAAAATGAGCACATTTAAACCAAGTTAATGTAGGAACTATTACATTAGTTAGAAATATTAGTGAGCATAACTGGAACTTGCACATGCGCAGTGTTCAACACATGCCTCCTAGTGAGAACAGCGTGACTCGTTAGTTGTTAAGGGTGAGCCATCATGCCACAGACAGAGAGGACAAAAGGAAGACCCCAGCAAATTTAAACTTACGGGTGAGCGTCTTCTCCTTAGCGCCAAACCGGAAGAAGGAGGATAGACGGGAAGCGTCTTCTCCAAGGTCTTCTCTGAGCGCAACAGTGAAACCAAGACAGAGGATAGAGATTGGACAACACGAACCCCTGGACGGTGGGCACCGCTCTGAATTTTAATGGAGGATTGGCATCATCGATGGGTGTGTACTACATGTCAATATGCGTTGATAGACTGTGACATCATACCGGCATCGTAGAAAACATCTCGATACAAGCAGCGCTGGATCGAATGGCGATAAAGGTAACTGATCTAACACCCGTCTCGGTAAGTAGTGGTGATGGTGTTTTAATGTGTTAAGCAATGGCTATATTTGACATTTCCATTGGCAGCTGCGTTCTTATTACAAGTGGTGTAATAGATATATATAACATTATGTATAGCATGGATAGTTTTGCTTCTGCGCACAGACCTGTCACCCAGAGAAGTGTTTTCAAAAATGTATTTACAGCTAATGACAGGGGTTTACTAACAACAAAATCATAACTCACTGGAAATAAAGTGAGCAATAATCATGCTACCTATTACCTATGTACGTACCTTCAAAACAACCCATACCTTCTGTAGTGTTGTAATGGTAATATCAGAAGTGGCTGATCATGAGCTGCCTTTTCACCATAACTTTGGATTGTGGCTTGTGGTAATACACTGTGGCTAGCAGGTTATGAGTCTACTTAGCTTCCAGCCATTGCAGTACCACTACACTGTTACAGTAAATTAGGAAGTGGAGTTTATGCTGGTGATGTGCTGCTCGTGTTTGCTTGGTGTAGTATGCATAATTCTGAAATATATGGATCATGCCGGGTGGCATGCCATTGATATGGGCTTCGTACTTCTGAATTTGCATCATGGGAATAGGTTTTCAAAGGGTCGGGCATATAGGCAATTTGTTTATGGTTTATGGTGATCACAAGGAACAAAACATAATGATTGACTCTTCATGATGGTCAGTTTCTGAGCAGCAGGTTTGATTGTATACAACCAAATAACGTTAGCGTTATAAATATTACTATTGCTGTATTGTGTGGTGAAACAAGTAGACCCTTACGATTTTGAGTGGGCATCAGTAGACCATTGCACAACAAAAGACATTAGCTTAACCTGAAAAGTAGAAATAACTGCACCCATAATCTTTTTAGTTTGATACATTTGCAGACAGCTGTTCGCAAAGGACTAGGTAACAGCATGAGCACATAGAATAAATAAATATTATATCTTCAGAGCACATCAAGTTCACTTATTACACCAGTATACATGATTACTTGATTAGTCTGTGTTGTGTGATGAAAGCCATATTCCATCGACCCATAATTGTTAACACCAATTTCAATTATAGTGATTCTGAAATGACTAGATTTTATCACCAGGAGTGTGTATAAAAGTGGGTAAATGTGTTGAGGAAACTGGTAATATTAAGGTGCTTCTTTGGTGTACCAAATATACCTATGTACAAGGCATTTACTCATGAAGTTGTGGTGCTGGTTCTTCAGTATTTGTAATAGCTTTTAGTAAAATATGTTCACATAGCGGATGCTGGTACATAGTATAGTCCCTAGTACTGAAATGTGCATTTGTAAGAAATATGGTTAACATTATTATTTGCCTACCTTACTCTTCCATGTTACTTCCTTTAATCATAGCAGTTGTTAAGTATACTGCTTCTATAATTTCTGATTATCCCAGCTTAACTAAACATACATGTAGAGTTGTTGTACTTGTTCAGAAATCTTTGTGATCTTACTCAACACTAGCAGGAGGGAAAAGCGTTATTGTATTAAGTTAATGCCTGTTAATTGTTGCGTATTTAGCACTTGTATGGCTAGCCTTGTCAATGGTACTCTTTCCACCTGCACAATGTTGGTGTCTTTGACAACCTACTGCAGCATAGTAGCAATAAATTACTCAATTATTCTGTTCTACTATGCCAAGTGAGGTACCGTTATTTGGAAACACAGTCTACAGTGTTAGTGTAAGGATCAAAGGGTACCGAAAAGCTCCCTTAAAACTGTTGCGTATCACGATGATAGCAAGAATAGAAGGATTAGCTTCAGACTGGGTGTACTACTGAGATAATATGTGCACTGTTATAGTACGTACATTGCATCGTATTTAATAACTATCCATGTGCAGCTCACTATGTCAGTTATGACCATGACAGTCTGTAATTCCTCAAGCTTTAAATGCTATGCTTTACCTTTGGCTGATTAACAGGAGCACTTCTCTGTAATCCATATAATTGTGTTATGTTTGAGTATGTACATATACTGTGTATTTGCTTATTAGTTGAAAGCAAACTGCAGCTAAACACTTCCATGTCTGCAATCTTGAGTGAGTCACTTGGTGTAGAATATCGTCTGCTTACCAAACAGCAGCAGCAAAGGTAGGTCACCTTCCCCAGCTGATTAGCTATTAAGTGCAAAAAAATAGACATAATACATCATCCTACATAGAACTAAACATAATAAATACAGTGGTAAACAGCTTGTTATACTAGGCAAGTATGTCTTGGCGTCCATGACATTTGTAAACCTAAATTACTTAACGAAGTACAATCTACAGTGAGAATTACACTATACATTCTACAATGCATTGCTCCCTTCCCATACTGCCATAGTATGATTTCCCACATGGGCTCTGACTGTAGATTTGCTCCTGTATGTGTAATTATACGCACGATATGCAATTTAAATGAGATATGCCAATGTCAGCCTACAGTATCCTTCTTTCACCTTTACCATCTGCACTAGCTACCATGCACAGAAAGCAGTTATCACCTATCAGTAAACTCTAATTCAGCCACCTAACTCAACATACCACAAAGCTCATCAATCCACCCATGCATAGGAGATATTGTGGAGTGACTGAAGTGTAGGCGAGGCAAGAAATGTGTTCTGTCCATTTAGTGAAACATTGCTATCAACCTACCCTCCATGATGATGATTCATGTTGGTTTAGGTGTCCAGCTATCCAAAAAGGTACCATTTACCTAAGGTTTATAACAAGGGTGTATTCTGTGCTATGCACATAACAATCTTCATTTACTAATGACTCCACTTTACACTGCAGATCTGTACATCCTCAGTTGAAACCCAAGGCTATGAGAGCCTCCAATCAAAAAAAAAATGAACGTTCGATTTGTTATTATTCCTCGCTTCATTGATTAGTCATACAACAGCTGTTCTTATCGTGCACACTGTCAATAAAATAATTTTATGATTAGCACCACAACCTTCCAATGATGCTATATCAATAGAATGTAGATGTAATCATTACCACAGACACCCCACAAACTAGATAGCCAATCACCACCGCCAGATTCCCTTCAACTACTATACAGAAGAAGCTGACATACTGAAGTAGCATGCTGGCTACCTTTATCTATGCTTTTCATACATCACTGAGGCTATCTATCTAATTGGTTTTCTATTCCTTAGTAATAAGAATTAGCACACTGGGACCACTACCTTGTTTGCACCCATAGTTAACCATTCACGTGTTTTGGCCATAACACATACTCAATGTATCTTCAAATTTTGCACTGCTTCATCAGAAACGGTAATGTTGCATCCTGGCAAAACTGCAGCTGGTATTGATGGGAGGCCTATTCCAATTGTATCCTGATATCAACCCTGCTGTACTACCATAGTAGTACTATATAAGAGCATGTATGAAGATACTCGTATTGCAGATGTGTGCATGCATACACCTATGGGGTACATGCGCGTACATTTATATTATATTGTGTGTGCTCTAATGATGCTGCTTGTACACATGAAGAGTTGGTTAAAGTAGAACAGTCACTACTCTAATAGAACAGTCATTTCCGTAGTAGGCTTGTATATGTGTATATGTAGTAGTATCACCCAGGGTCCTGCTTGGGTGGAAAGTCATTTCCCATGCCTTTTTATGGCCGGATACACCCAAACTATGTCAAAAGTCTGAAAATCCCCTTTTGCCATTCAAAAGTATTCACCAACCCATCTAATATACATATAACTTCCCAATTAAAGTCCCAGCCTACAATTTTGGTTAGGTTTTCCCATGGCAGACAGAGTCCTTGCACAACTACCAACCCCACCACCATCAGATGATGGTGGTGGATAAACCAATCAGTAACACCTGTGTGGGACAAAGATTGGTGACAAGTACAGGTATGTTAGAGGTGAGTGAACTACATTAATAACGAAACAAAGAGGGTCACCTACATCTGCAGATATACTGGTGGGTATTTAATCCCTGATTCAATCTATACCCATGACTGAATTAGGGATTAAATGTCCGCTAGTATATCTGCAGGGAGTAAGAAAATCTTTGTTTTATGTTCGTACAGCATGTAGTACATGAGTTATAAGCGCTCATTCATGATGTGGTAGAAATAAAGTTTACTGTTGTCATTTCATTGTTGGAATGGCCTTATCCTTTGTCTACACAGAGACATACAGGGAAAACACTATCCATGCAAACACAGCCAAGCTGTATAAATAGGATGCAACCTTCAAAAAGCCTGGGTGAAAAAGATTGTGAAATTAAAGGAAGTGGCCATGAAATGGCTGCAATGATGCTAATGATAAATAATGGCTTTACGCATTATTATTGTTGTTATTATTAATATCATTGCAGCCATTTCATGGCCTCCACCGTTGATTTCACTTTTTTTCACCAAAGGCTGTGCCCTTTTTATAGAGCTTGGCTATTTTTGCATGGATTTCACTTTTTTGTATATGTTTAAGCATTGCTGCGAGTACTACGTATATGAAAAATAAAGCACAAGGCATGCTGCCAAGTGCTTTATTATTCATATAGCACGAGCAAGGCAATGCTATAAATGATTTATGGAACTTTATAGTCGTGTAGCTTCACCATACACTAGGACTCATAATTAATATGCGTTACATGAATTATTAGAAACCTGAATGCACACAAACTGGTTTAATAAAGTAACTCGTGCATATAGTTTGACTTGATGGTAGACATTCATCATGTATTTTGATAGGTTTTGGCCACAACCCACATTCGATTCTATTGTGACACAAGGTGAAGTATTTCTGTGATATCTCCAGGATTTGTCTGTTTACGTTAACAAACGTAACAGCAATGTTACCTTCTCCTACCCAAAATCAAAGCATTTAGGTATGTCTACAAAAGCAATCCAGTGGTATCACTCATGTTGGCTAAGGTGATTGCAGTGCAGGCTATCAGCCTTTACTGGCTTGGGTGATTAGTTGTACTGACTTGGGCTATTAGCCTGCACTAGAGCATGTGGGCAACTGTGCTTTATTGCCCACAAAGAGTGCTTTATTGCACTGCAAGGAGTGCTTTAATCATACAATAAAGCACTCTTTGGGAAATAAAGAACTGTTTTCCCAAATTGTACCAATTCATTACCATGCAAAGCCAATTTATATTGCTATAATTTTGTGCTTGCTTGTTCATGGCTATTATGAAGTTGTAATAAATCTAATCCAAAACAGCCAAGCTGTAAAAAAGGGTGTGGCCCCCAAAATGACCATGGTGAAAAAGATATCACTTCTTTTTGTATTTCTATACACCTATGGCCAGCTTTGGGGTTACTTTAACCTGTGTTATTTTTCTTTATTACAGAAAAAGAAGAAAGACATTCAAAGCAGACTTTTCTATATTAACTATTTTTGATTTATACAAATTTTGAATTATTACTTGCCATTTCTTTTCTACAGGATAACTTTTTGTAGCTGATCTCCACTGTGTGACTTGAAATGTTGCTCAACTCTCTACATGGTTGCATCAAATGTAGCTGAACTCTCTACGGGGTAAATTAGTTGATATCTCTACAGGTGACTAGTTTGTAGTTGAACTTGCTACAGGGTAACTTGTTTCTAGCTGATTTCTCTACGTGGTGACTTGTTTCTAACTAATATCTCTACAGGGTGACTTTTTTTGTAGCTGATCTCTATAAACGGTGATTTTTCGTAGCTGAACTCTGACTTTTTTTAGCTGATCTCTCTACAGGGTGACTTGTGTCTGGCTGATCTCTCTACAGGGTGACTTGTATCTAGCTGATCTAACAGGGTGATTTGTTTGTAGCTAAAATCTCTACATGGTGCCTTTGTTCTAGGTGATCTTTCTATGAGGTGACTTATTTCTAGTTGATGTCATAGCTGATCTCGCTAAAGTGTGATTTTTTTTGCAACTGATCTCTCTATGCGGTGATTTGTATGTAGCTGAGTTCTCTGCAGATTTTTTTGTAGCTGATCTCTCTATAGGGCAACTTGTTTGTAGCTGATATCTATAGGGTGGTATAGTAGCTGAATTCTATAGGGTGGTAGCTGTATTCTACAGGGTACCTTATTCCTAGCTAATCTCTCTAAATGGTGACCTGTTTCTACCAGAAGACAGCCCTAGAATCAGCCAAGACGAAGCTCGAGCAAGGTATGAAGGTGTTGGCTATGAGGCAAAAGCACATAAAGATTGCCGACTGCTCCAAGCACGGATGGGGCACGGTTGCTCACTATCAGGAAGATCCCTTAGCATCCACCCCAAAGACAATAAAGAAATAGAACGAGCTGAGAATAAAGCAGAGAAGGATGCAAAAAGAGAAGCCGATAAAGCACAAAAAAATGAGTTTCAAGTGTCGAGGTGGAAGTGGAGGTGGAAAAAGGAGGCGGGTTCAGCCATACCCAGGTGAGCATCAGGCTCCTGGATATTATGACAGAAGGGAGCAGTGGGGGCCCCCACCTCCCATGGTGCCTCAGAGGCCCTACAGAGCAAGAGTACTTGGACCTTGTTTCCAATGTGGCGACTATAGGCATGTAGCCAAGTTCTGCTCAGGACCGAACAGACCATATCCTTTTTCTCAGCCTGTGGTAAGCAGTGCTGTAGTGCATGAGCCTAGCACAGGGCTAGATGAGTTGTCCTTATGTTGTGAAATTGTCAGTAGTGTTATTGCCAAGTCAACACACATTTTAGAAAATTCATAATAACACACAAGTGCTTTGGTCAATGTACTTCAAATTCTGAGGGCAGTAAGACAATAATACAGTACATTTACAGTCCAATTTTCATATTGATCAGATAAAAAAGCAAGGAGTTATGCATGCACAATATTTCAAAAATGCAAAAGCGATTTGTTGTCATGCGTGTAGTGTAAACCGCTAGATGGAATAGCTTGAAAGTTGATTTGTACATGAAGTAACCATCATAGGGCAAACCTATTGTGGTTTGAAAGAAATTAAATGATAGTCATGCGGAAATAACAAAAATGCTAACCATTTTAACAGGCACAGAATCTTATTTCTTGAATAAAAATAGTTTGTTGGTATTCCTACCACACAAACCATTGAAGGGAAAGAATTGAAAATTTCAATGTAAGTGGATTAATTACTGTAGAAGAGGCTTAGTTGTTGTGAATAAATCAGAATAAAGTAAATATATTAAGAGAACCAACTCCATGTATATGTACAGTATTGAATTATCTTATTTTCTAGGATCGATTACTTCTGGAGCAAGTGCAACAACAAAGCTTGAGTTGCTCAATAGGTTTGTGGTAGTTGTTAGACCCCTCCCATCAGAAAATAATCAAAATCATCGGCTAAATGTATTACAGAACTAGCTTGGCTACTCCTTTCTACTTACCATAATTACCTGTGTCTGTGTCTACTTTACATATAATCAATAAGCACCTGTCATTGTCATTACTGAAATCTATTCAATAAATATTTTACCTACTAAAAGCCACTCACTTTGTTTGAATCAATGAGTTCAACTATTAATTGCTATATATATGACCAGATTTTACAAAACCAATACAAATCGTACATCAGGAGAAATCCTCCAGTAGATAACTACACTATCATACTACTAGTTTTGACCCTTAGTACTACTCAAACTACTCAGTGTTGGTTTCAACAGACATCTTTTCTGGGTAGTGTGTAGAGCTCAAATTGTGGTTTCTGGTCTTGTGAAAGACCTGGCTTGGCAAGAATCAGTGGTTTACTAGATTACAGGGCCTGTGCTGGCTCCTTAGTGGCTGATGTGTAGTAAAATTGACAGAAAAAAAGCATCTGGCCAACATTATCAGACTGTCCACCAGTGTCTGGACTCTAATTGTGACCCAGTCTGACAAAACCGGGCTTATCGCCTATTTAAAAGTATCGAAAATGCCGGTTTTAAGTATTTAGTGTGTTGTAGCTCGCCAATGGTTGAAGCTATGTGTACCAAATTTTCACACGTTTTACACCAATTCCTTACCTTCCAGAGCATCCACAGTGCAAGTAGCCAACAACTAAGTTTCCCGTCATTTTAGATAGTTTTTAAACTGAGGTTGACTGTAACAGGCGAGCTGCAAATTGGGTGGGAGGCAGGGGCCCTGGAAAGCGGGCAAGATGGTGTTAAAGGAAGGCCAAGGGATGAATTAGGCTAAGTTTTGAGCCACTGAGGTCTCAAAATTGTCTAAAATGAAAGGATATTCACAGCAGAGGTACTTATTCAACACCACAGAGCTGTACGGCCACATGCAGTCATTCCTAGGCTGACCAGAGCTCCGTTAAGGCCCCTCACCACTTGTGCGGATCGCCACTGGGCTTGGGAAAAGCAGCCAGCAAAACCAGACCACTCAGGTCTAGCTGATTTTAAATGTGGAATTAGATAGTTTATTCATGTAGCTGTGTGTCCTGGGTGAAAAATTAAATCTGCTGACATGGGCAATAAGACCGGCTTTCTCACAATTGTGGTCTGCCTCCATTTTAAAGCCTATCCCTTGACCACCCCGCCACCTACCACCCCATTGTGAACACTCATGATACTACTTCACATGTCCAATTACTCAGATTTTCCATCTTATTTGGCGGGAAACTCTACTAGCAGCTACAAATATTGTAATCGGTCTGAAAGGTAATAGATTGATGCATCTTGTGTATAAATTTCATACACGTGCTTGGTATCCTTGGCAAGTTATGCTGACTTGAATTCTTTGAAACCGTTTATCTCGAAACTTCTAATGTGCGATTTGGATTATTTTTCCAAAATCCAGTCACATATACAGATTTTCATTTTTGTGTGAATACTGCTTTCTTTGTGGGACTCTATACTGTATTCTATGTTATCTCTGTCTTGCATCTCCATCTTTCAACAGACTCTTTATCATTACCTATGTAACACCTTTGTAATTAATGTTGCTATGTTTTTTGTCTATACTGTTTTAGTGTACTTGTTCATTGAATACGTAGATATTTTATTTTTGTACTTGTTCTTTTTTTTATTTTGGGAAGCACCCTCATGCACGCCTCGAGCCTTTTGGTTAAACCCCCATCCTTGACAGTTCAGTTTGTAAATATAAGAAATAAATAAGTGTAACCAGTGCATGACCAAGATAATCTAATAGTGCAGTCACCCTACTAGAGCATTCAACTACATTACAAAGTCACCCTGTAGAGAGTTCAGCTAAAGTACAAGTCACTCAGTAGAGACTTCACTTACATTAAAAGTCTCCTGTAGAAATTTCAGCTACATTACAAGTCTTCCTGTAGAGAGTTCATATACAAAAGAATTGGAAAGAGTTTACTTTGTTATAAAACACTGCAGGTACTTTATATAGACATACACTGTAAAAATGATTTTGTCAATTTAACAAATTGTTTGTTACCACTGTGTAGCCATAAACAAGCAAGCACAAAATTGAAGAGTAATTATCAGTATTAGCTTGCAATTACAGTTGAACTCTCTACAAGGTGATTTGTTTGCAGCCGAACTCTGTACAGGGTGTTTTTTTGTAGCTGAACTCTCTATAAGGTGATTTCTTCTAGCTGATCTCTCTACAGGGTGATTTGCTTGTATCTGAATTTTCTACAGGGGATTTGTTTGCAGCTGAACTCTCTACATGATGGTTTCTTTGTAGCCAAACTCTATGCAGGGTGATGAGGTTGTAGCTGAACTCTCTACAGGGTGATTTGTTTGTAGCTGAACTCTCTACAGAATAGTTTCTTTGTAGCTGAACTCTCTGCAAGGTGATTTCTTCTAGCTGATCTCTCTACAATGTAACTTCTTGTAGCTGATCTCTCTACTGGGTGACTAGTGTATTTGTACACTCTACAAGGTGATTTGTTTGTAGCTGAATACTCTACAGGGTGATTTTTTGTAGCCAAACTCTCTGCAGGGTAATTTGTTTGTAACTGAACTCTCTACAGAATGATTTCTTTGTAGCTGATGTCACTACAGGTGACTTCTTTGTAGCTGATCTCTCTACAGGATGGTTTCTTTGTAACTGAAATCTCTACAGGGTGATTTTTTCTAGCTGAACTCTCTCTAGGGTGATTACTTCACAGCTGAACCCTCTACAAAGTGGCTTCTTCTGTCTGATCTCTCTAAAGTGTGATTTGTTTGTAGCTGAACTCTCTACAAGATGATGTTTTCTAGCTGAGCTCTCTCTTATTTCTAGCTGATCTCTCTACAGAGTAACTTGTAATAGTCTAGCTGAAGTCTTTACATGGTGGATTTTAGTTGTTAAACTCTCTGAATGAAGACTTATTTGTAGCAGAACTTCTACAGAGTAAATTATTTATAGCTGAACTCTCTTCAGTGTGACTTGTAATGTTCTGAATCACTACAGCAATATATTTGTAGCTGAACTCTCTATAGGGTGACTTGCTTCTTGTTGAACTGTCCATAAGATTAACTGTTTACAGCTGAACTCCCTACAGAATAACTTGCAATGCAATATAATTCTAAAATGGAGTAAGTTATAAACGTAGCTGAATGCTCTATTAGGGTGATTGTTCTATTAGAGTATATCGATCTCGCATATGCTACACGTAGTTGGCTTTGCATTCATAACTCGGTGGTTTATAATCCTATTCTTCTGTACTACTGTAAGGACTTTCTATGATAATTATTCCAGCTACACACCGATTTTCAGGTCATTGCTCTAAGCGGTTTGCCTGGTAGGCATGAAAACTAATAGTTTTTTTATTCATAAAAATCGATCACGTACTTGTGACACAAGTTGGGTTTTATGTCATATCTGGATGGCATTTAACTGGATTCCTTTCAAACCAAAAAAGGCACTCCTACGATAGTTACTCCATCTACATAGCTGTCATAGCAATTTTCAGCTCATTTCTTCAAGCGGTTTACCCTGTGGGCATGACAGACTTTCGACCTTATTTTATGCAAATAATTAGTCATAACTCCGTGAATGTTCATCGGATTCCTACCAAACTTGGTACAGAGATTTGCCTTAATGAGCCCTTTAAGTGTGCCAAATTTCAGCCCGATTGGAGCACTCATTCGTGTTTTATGGTGGATTTTGCGAAGTGTGCAAAAAGAAGTAGAAAAAAAAGCCAAGAAAAAAAACCCCTAACTTTGGTCGTTCATATCTCGGAAATGGCTAGAGCGATTTTCTTCAAATTTGGAATGCGGATTCCCCTACCTAGCCGGCACTTCTGTAGCAAATTAGATTTCAATCGGCTAAGGGATCACAGAGCTACAAAGGTGTGAAAACCGCGTTTTCTTTCTTCCTGTTAATATACTCATGGTGTGGCGCACCGGCTTCTTGGGCCGCACGACATACTACCGTGTGTCTTGATATTACATATTACACAAAGTATAAAGATACTTCGTTAGGTAATAATATTACAGTAACACACTAGTTAAGTAAAGTTAGTACTTCGTTAGGTAATAATTATACAGTAATACATTAAGTAACGTGTTAGTACTTTGTTAAGTAATAATAATACAGCAAGGCGCTGATTAAGTAACACAATAGTACTTCGTTAGGTAATAATATACAGTAACGAGTAGTTATGCACTACTTTAGTAATGCATTATTTATCTGAAGTAACTATCTGTTAGATATTACTGACATTGAAAATGTAGTGTGTTATATTACTTCATTACCGCATTAAGTAATAATATTATGTAATGCATTACAAAAGTAGCGTGTTACGCCCAACACTGGTTACAAAGTCATGCTGTGGAGATTTCGGCTGCACAACAAGTCACTTTATAGCACATTCAGCTACATAACAAATCACCCATAGAGAGCTTATCACAAGTCACCCTGTAGACTGGTTAGCGACATGTGCAACAGATCACTCTGTAGGGAGTTCAGCTATGTAACAGATGACTCTACTGAGAGTTCATCTACAAACAAATCACTCTATAGAGAGTTCAGCTACGTGACATGTCACCCTATAAAGTGTCCAGCAGCATTATAAAATTACTTATAGAGATTTCAGCTACATTAAGCTACATATGTAACAAGTCATGTACCCTGTATATACAGTGTTACATAACATGCCATCCTATGGATAGTTCAGCTACACAAAAAGTCATCCTGCAGGGAATTCAGCTACACACATTTGCATTTGCAGAGTGAATTGGACTTGTAAGACAATCAAATTTTTACAGTATACCATTTTGTGTGTTTAATTTACTCAGTTGTATTTTCTGTGATGACAGGTGTTCCCCACCCATTCTGACAAGGCATTAATACAATAAATACTTTAGGATTAAGGAAGAAAATCCATCCCTCCTGGAGGAGACTGAGTGTGGCCCCGACCAGACATTGGGTGACCTGCAGTTCGATTCCTGGGGCTGGAGGGATTTTTTTCCTTACTTTGGCCCCTTTTCTGTTACACCTTTTCAGCCATAAGTCACTAAATCTAAGTCCTTGAAATTAGGTTAGGTAATCCTAAGGCTGCAGCACATGTTGCTGCAGACCTTCAGTGCTGGTCACTGTAAAGCATTAATACAATAATACAATAATACAAGGGGTGATTACACAACTGTACCTGGTAATTGATTTAGAGTACAATTATTGTACTTCACTTTTCGTGATGATAATTACATTGTTAATGTAGTCAAAGAAATTGCAACAAAATCTGATTACAATCATTATTGCATTGTGTGCATGTATATGTATGTGTGATGCAAAAACCATCTGCAAAGGTTTTAGCATGCAACTTTAAAATTTGCAAATAAGTACAATGAATCTCTCCAAGCACAAAAGTGACTAGCTGAGTATTCGCACATTTCTCAAATTCAATTTTATTGCTTCTTTGCTATCAATGGTAACAAAGGATAGGACAGTAAAAGTTCCAGCCTTTATGGTGAATAGTCTTTCAGTTTGAACAGTAAGAAATTTGATTTACACTGCAACAATATGACAAACAGATAAAGACGCTTAAATAATTGCATCATACCTCATGACTAAAACAAGCTACGAAGTTGGGACATAGCTCAAGGTGTATATTCACCATTAACTGGCAAATTCAACAAGGCATAGTGCTTTCCCTGTACTCCTTCATGTGGACAAAGTAGAAAGCCATTCCAATAAAAAAAATGAATGTAAACTTTACAGTATTTCTATTGCATCATAAGTAAGCACCCATGACTCAGGTACCTTTTGCTCTACAAACACAAATCAAAGATGGTCTGAACAGGAGAATCTGATGGTATATAGGTGTTATTGATTTGAGCTTTGTTTCAGTGTGTACTATGGTGAATAAAAATTTTTTTTTGCAAAATCTATATTTTGAAAACACCAAGTGTTTGCTCAGCTGGTTGCAAATGATAGTTACAATTATGTATGTACCATGAAACCACCTAACTTCAAAGGAGAATTTCAGGGCATATATCTCATAAACCCTGGCTGGCCATGGTACATTTAAGTTAAACCATGGCTGGCTATGGTTTAATTTAAACGTACCATGGCCTTGATATCTGATGAGGTAACGCTGTTTGTTTTTATAAGAATCCTGACAGCATTTGATTGTGGGAGTTTATTATTGCTCACTTGATGAAAACCATGAACCCGATTTTGCATCCTACAGCACTCAGACATAGGCGATTCGACACCCTTACCACCCTATGAGTTGACAAACGGAAGTTTAAAGTGAGAACCAGTGTCATGGTTAATTTACAATTGCATGTCCACATGTTTGTTTATGTACCACGCCCACATTTCGTATATCACGAGGTAACCACTCTACAGCACAGCTTATCCCTCTGGATGTTTAGAAAACTTTGTAAACAGTGTTTAAACGATGTAGCAACTTTGAAACACTTGTTAAATCATAAAATTGAGTGTTTCCGTGATATTCATAGTATTTGCCCATTTATGTTAACAAACGTAACTGCAACGTTACTTGCTGCTGACACATAATCAAGACACACGGTAGTTTGTCGTGCGGCCCAAGAAGCCGGCGCGTAACACCCGTGAGTATATTGACAGGAAGAAAGAAAACGCAATTTTCGCACCTCCGTAGCTCTGTGCTTCCTTGATGAAACAAGACGAATTTTGCTGTGGACATGCCCTCCAACTGCAGCACTCCACATTCCAAATTTGAGCAAAATCGCTTTGCGCATTCCCGAGATATGCGACTTCAACAATTGGCTCAGTTTCTTCGTTTTTTTCTTCTTATTTTTCTTTTTCTTGTCGCACACTTATAAAAAGTGCTATAAAACTCGAACGCCATATCCGATTGCCTTGAAATTTGGCACACAGAAGGGGGATATAAAGGCGCATCTCGGTACCAACTTTGGCTGGAATACGATAAACAGGCAAAGAGTTATGAGCGATTATTCACGAAAAATAACACCAATATGTTGTCACGCCTACAGGGTAAACCACGTATGGGAAGAAGCTGAAAATCGGTGGGTGAATAGGTTAACTATTGAACCTCAAACCTTTTGTAGTTTGAAAGAAATCGAGCTAAAAAACAGGAAGATACAATGAAAAACCCAACAGTGTGTAACAATTATGCAATCGAGAGATTAGCTAATAAAAAACGACTGCTTGCCACGCCTACCAGATAAAGCGCTTGTGGTAATGCTTTGAAAATCGTTGTACAGATGGAGTAATCAACTTAGAAAGGCTCATCAATGGTGTAGAAGAATCAGACTTAAAGCCACGGAGTTATAATACGAAATCCAACTTGGTGCAGCAAGTGCGAGATCGAGATACTCTAATAGAGCAGTCATCCTAATAGAGCAGTCACCCTGAAGAGAATTCAAGAGATCAGCTAGAAACAAGAAACCTGTATAGAGATCAGCTACAAACAATTCACCCTGTAGGGAGATCAGCTAGAAGAAGTTACCTTGTGGGGAGTTCATACAACTATGGAAAGAGATAGTTCAGCTAGAAGAAATCACCTTGTAGAGTTCAGCTACAAAGAAGCCACCATGTAGAGAGTTCAGCTACAAACAAATCGTCCTGTAGAGAGATCAATAGAAGAAGTTACCTTGCAGAGAGTTCAGCTACAAAGAAACCATCATGTAGAAACAAATCACCCTGTAGAAAGATCAGCTAGAAGAGGTCACCTTGTAGAGAGTTCAGTTACAAAGAAATCACCGTGTAGAGAGCTCAGCTACAAACTAGTGACCTTGTAGAGACATCAGCTAGAAGAAGTTACCTTGTAGAGAGTTCAGCTACAAAGAAACCATTCTTTAAAGAGCTCAGCTGCAAACAAATCACCTGTACAGAATTCAACTACAAATAAATCACCATGTAGAGAGATCAGCTAGAAGAAGCTACCTTGTAGAGAGTTCAGCTTCAAACAAATCACCCTGTAGTAAGATCAGCTAGAAGAGGTCACCTTGTAGAGAGTTCAGTTACAAAGAAACCATTATGTAGAGAGCTCAGCTACAATCTAGTGACCTTGTAAAGACATCAGCTAGAAGAAGTTACCTTGAGAGAGTTCAGCTACAAAGAAACCATTATTTAAAGAGCTCAGCTGCAAACAAATCACCTATACAAAATTCAGCTACAAACAAATCACCATGTAGAGAGATCAGCTAGAAGAAGTTATCTTGTAGATAGTTCAGCTACAAGCAAATCACCCTGTAGAGAGATCAGCTAGAAGAAGTTACCTTGTAGAGAGTTCAGCTACAAAGAAACCATCATGTGGAGAGTTCAGCTGCAAACAAATCACCTGTAGAGAGTTCAGCTACAAACAAATCTCCCTGTAGAGAGATCAGCTAGAAGAAGTTACCTTGTAGAGAGTTCAGCTACAAACAAATCACCCTGTAGAAAGATCAGCTAGAAGAAGTCACCTTGTAGAAAGTTCAGTTACAAAGAAACCACCATGTAGAGAGTTCAGCTACAAACTAGTGACCTTGTAGAGACATCAGCTAGAAAAGTTACCTTGTAGAGAGTTCAGCTACAAAGAAACCGTTCTGTTTAGAGTTCAGCTGCAAACAAATCACCTGTACAGAATTCAGCTACAAACAAATCACCCTGTAGAGAGGTCAGCTAGAAGAAATTACCTTGTACATAGTTCAGCTACAAAGAAACCACCAAGTAGAGGGTTCAGCTGCAAAGAAATCACCCTGTAGAAAATTCAGCCACAAACAAATTGCCCTGTAGAAAGATCAGTTAGAAGAAGTTACCTTTTAGAGAGTTCAGCTACAAAGAAACCATTCTGTAAAGAGCTCAGCTGCAAACAAATCACCTGTACAGAATTCAGCTACAAACAAATCACCCTGTAGAGAGATCAGCTAGAAGAAATTACTTTGTAGAGAGTTCAGCTACAAAGAAACCACCATGTATATAGAGCATTCAGCTGCAAAGAAATCACCCTGTATAAAATTCTGCCACAAACAAATTGCCCTGTAGAAAGATCAGTTAGAAGAAGTTACCTTGTAGATAGTTCAGTTACAAACAGATCTCCCTGTAGAGAGATCAGCTAGAAGAAATTACCTTGTAGAGAGTTCAGCTTCAAAGAAACCACCATGTAGAGAGTTCAGCTGTAAAGAAATCACCCTGTAGAAAATGCAGCCACAAACAAATTGCCCTGTAGAAAGATCAGTTAGAAGAAGTTACCTTTTAGAGAGTTCAGCTACAAAGAAACCACCATGTAGAGAGATCAGCTAGAAGAAGTTACCTTGTAGAGAGTTCAGCTACAAAGAAACCACCCTGTAGAGAGATCAGCTAGAAGAAATTACCTTGTAGATCGTTCAGCTACAAACAAATCACCCTGTAGAGAGATCAGCTAGAAGAAGTTACCTTGTAGAGAGTTCAGCTACAAAGAAACCACCATGTATATAGAGAGTTCAGCTGCAAAGAAATCACCCTGTAGAAAATGCAGCCACAAACAAATTGCCCTGTAGAAAGATCAGTTAGAAGAAGTTACCTTTTAGAAAGTTCAGCTACAAAGAAACCACCCTGTAGAGAGATCAGCTAGAAGAAGTTACCTTGTAGATCGTTCAGCTACAAACAAATCACCCTGTAGAGAGATCAGCTAGAAGAAGTTACCTTGTAGAGAGTTCAGCTACAAAGAAACCACCCTATAGATAGATCAGCTAGAAGAAGTTACCTTGTAGATCGTTCAGCTACAAACAAATCACCCTGTAGAGAGATCAGCTAGAAGAAGTTACCTTTTAGAGAGTTCAGCTACAAAGAAACCACTATGTAGAGAGTTCAGCTGCAAAGAAATCACCCTGTATAAAATTCTGCCACAAACAAATTGCCCTGTAGAAAGATCAGTTAGAAGAAGTTACCTTGTAGAGAGTTCAGCTACAAAGAAACCATTTTGTAAAGAGCTCAGCTGCAAACAAATCACCTGTACAGAATTCAGCTACGAACAAATCACCCTGTAGAGAGATCAGCTAGAAGAAGTTACCTTGTAGATAGTTCAGCTACAAACAAATCTCCCTGTAGAGAGATCAGCTAGAAGAAGTTACCTTGTAGAGAGTTCAGCTGCAAAGAAATCACCCTGTAGAAAATGCAGCCACAAACAAATTGCCCTGTAGAAAGATCAGTTAGAAGAAGTTACCTTTTAGAAAGTTCAGCTACAAAGAAACCACCCTGTAGAGAGATCAGCTAGAAGAAGTTACCTTGTAGATCGTTCAGCTACAAACAAATCACCCTGTAGAGAGATCAGCTAGAAGAAGTTACCTTGTAGAGAGTTCAGCTACAAAGAAACCACCCTGTAGATAGATCAGCTAGAAGAAGTTACCTTGTAGAGAGTTCAGCTACAAAGAAACCACCCTGTAGAGAGATCAGCTAGAAGAAATTACCTTGTAGATCGTTCAGCTACAAACAAATCACCCTGTAGAGAGATCAGCTAGAAGAAGTTACCTTGTAGAGAGTTCAGCTACAAAGAAACCACCATGTATATAGAGAGTTCAGCTGCAAAGAAATCACCCTGTAGAAAATGCAGCCACAAACAAATTGCCCTGTAGAAAGATCAGTTAGAAGAAGTTACCTTTTAGAAAGTTCAGCTACAAAGAAACCACCCTGTAGAGAGATCAGCTAGAAGAAGTTACCTTGTAGATCGTTCAGCTACAAACAAATCACCCTGTAGAGAGATCAGCTAGAAGAAGTTACCTTTTAGAGAGTTCAGCTACAAAGAAACCACTATGTAGAGAGTTCAGCTGCAAAGAAATCACCCTGTATAAAATTCTGCCACAAACAAATTGCCCTGTAGAAAGATCAGTTAGAAGAAGTTACCTTGTAGAGAGTTCAGCTACAAAGAAACCATTTTGTAAAGAGCTCAGCTGCAAACAAATCACCTGTACAGAATTCAGCTACGAACAAATCACCCTGTAGAGAGATCAGCTAGAAGAAGTTACCTTGTAGATAGTTCAGCTACAAACAAATCTCCCTGTAGAGAGATCAGCTAGAAGAAGTTACCTTGTAGAGAGTTCAGCTGCAAAGAAATCACCCTGTAGAAAATGCAGCCACAAACAAATTGCCCTGTAGAAAGATCAGTTAGAAGAAGTTACCTTTTAGAAAGTTCAGCTACAAAGAAACCACCCTGTAGAGAGATCAGCTAGAAGAAGTTACCTTGTAGATCGTTCAGCTACAAACAAATCACCCTGTAGAGAGATCAGCTAGAAGAAGTTACCTTGTAGAGAGTTCAGCTACAAAGAAACCACCCTGTAGATAGATCAGCTAGAAGAAGTTACCTTGTAGATCGTTCAGCTACAAACAAATCACCCTGTAGAGAGATCAGCTAGAAGAAGTTACCTTTTAGAGAGTTCAGCTACAAAGAAACCACTATGTAGAGAGTTCAGCTGCAAAGAAATCACCCTGTATAAAATTCTGCCACAAACAAATTGCCCTGTAGAAAGATCAGTTAGAAGAAGTTACCTTGTAGAGAGTTCAGCTACAAAGAAACCATTTTGTAAAGAGCTCAGCTGCAAACAAATCACCTGTACAGAATTCAGCTACAAACAAATCACCCTGTAGAGAGATCAGCTAGAAGAAGTTACCTTGTAGATAGTTCAGCTACAAACAAATCTCCCTGTAGAGAGATCGGCTAGAAGAAATTACCTTGTAGAGAGTTCAGCTGCAAAGAAATCACCCTGTAGAAAATTCTGCCACAAACAAATTGCCCTGTAGAAAGATCAGTTAGAAGAAGTTACCTTTTAGATAGTTCAGCTACAAAGAAACCATTCTGTAAAGAGCTCAGCTGCAAACAAATCGCCTGTACAGAATTCAGCTACAAACAAATTACCCTGTAGAGAGATCAGCTAGAAGAAGTTAACTTGTAGAGAGTTCAGCTACAAAGAAACCATCATTTAGAAAGTTCAGCTTAAAACAAATCAACTGTAGAGAGTTCAGCTACAAACAAATCTCCCTGTAGAGAGATCAGCTAGAAGAAGTTACCTTGTAGAGAGTGAAGCTACAAACAAATCACCCTATTGAAAGATCAGCTAGAAGAAGTCACCTTGTAGAAAGTTCAGTTACAAAGAAACCACCATGTAGAGAGTTCAGCTACAAACTAGTGACCTTGTAGAGACATCAGCTAGAAAAGTTACTTTGTAGAGAGTTTAGCTACAAAGAAACCATTTTGTAAAGAGCTTAGCTGCAAACAAATCACCTGTACAGAATTCAACTACAAATAAATCACCATGTAGAGAGATCAGCTAGAAGAAGCTACCTTGTAGAGAGTTCAGCTTCAAACAAATCACCCTGTAGTAAGATCAGCTAGAAGAGGTCACCTTGTAGAGAGTTCAGTTACAAAGAAACCATTATGTAGAGAGCTCAGCTACAATCTAGTGACCTTGTAAAGACATCAGCTAGAAGAAGTTACCTTGAGAGAGTTCAGCTACAAAGAAACCATTATTTAAAGAGCTCAGCTGCAAACAAATCACCTATACAAAATTCAGCTACAAACAAATCACCATGTAGAGAGATCAGCTAGAAGAAGTTATCTTGTAGATAGTTCAGCTACAAGCAAATCACCCTGTAGAGAGATCAGCTAGAAGAAGTTTACTTGTAGAGAGTTCAGCTACAAAGAAACCATCATTTAGAGAGTTCAGCTTCAAACAAATCACCTGTAGAGAGTTCAGCTACAAACAAATCTCCCTGTAGAGAGATCAGCTAGAAGAAGTTACCTTGTAGAGAGTTCAGCTACAAACAAATCACCCTGTAGAAAGATCAGCTAGAAGAAGTCACCTTGTAGAAAGTTCAGTTACAAAGAAACCACCATGTAGAGAGTTCAGCTACAAACTAGTGACCTTGTAGAGACATCAGCTAGAAAAGTTACCTTGTAGAGAGTTCAGCTACAAAGAAACCGTTCTGTTTAGAGTTCAGCTGCAAACAAATCACCTGTACAGAATTCAGCTACAAACAAATCACCCTGTAGAGAGGTCAGCTAGAAGAAATTACCTTGTACATAGTTCAGCTACAAAGAAACCACCAAGTAGAGGGTTCAGCTGCAAAGAAATCACCCTGTAGAAAATTCAGCCACAAACAAATTGCCCTGTAGAAAGATCAGTTAGAAGAAGTTACCTTTTAGAGAGTTCAGCTACAAAGAAACCATTCTGTAAAGAGCTCAGCTGCAAACAAATCACCTGTACAGAATTCAGCTACAAACAAATCACCCTGTAGAGAGATCAGCTAGAAGAAATTACTTTGTAGAGAGTTCAGCTACAAAGAAACCACCATGTATATAGAGCATTCAGCTGCAAAGAAATCACCCTGTATAAAATTCTGCCACAAACAAATTGCCCTGTAGAAAGATCAGTTAGAAGAAGTTACCTTGTAGATAGTTCAGTTACAAACAGATCTCCCTGTAGAGAGATCAGCTAGAAGAAATTACCTTGTAGAGAGTTCAGCTTCAAAGAAACCACCATGTAGAGAGTTCAGCTGTAAAGAAATCACCCTGTAGAAAATGCAGCCACAAACAAATTGCCCTGTAGAAAGATCAGTTAGAAGAAGTTACCTTTTAGAGAGTTCAGCTACAAAGAAACCACCATGTAGAGAGATCAGCTAGAAGAAGTTACCTTTTAGAGAGTTCAGCTACAAAGAAACCACTATGTAGAGAGTTCAGCTGCAAAGAAATCACCCTGTATAAAATTCTGCCACAAACAAATTGCCCTGTAGAAAGATCAGTTAGAAGAAGTTACCTTTTAGAGAGTTCAGCTACAAAGAAACCACTATGTAGAGAGTTCAGCTGCAAAGAAATCACCCTGTATAAAATTCTGCCACAAACAAATTGCCCTGTAGAAAGATCAGTTAGAAGAAGTTACCTTGTAGAGAGTTCAGCTACAAAGAAACCATTTTGTAAAGAGCTCAGCTGCAAACAAATCACCTGTACAGAATTCAGCTACGAACAAATCACCCTGTAGAGAGATCAGCTAGAAGAAGTTACCTTGTAGATAGTTCAGCTACAAACAAATCTCCCTGTAGAGAGATCAGCTAGAAGAAGTTACCTTGTAGAGAGTTCAGCTGCAAAGAAATCACCCTGTAGAAAATGCAGCCACAAACAAATTGCCCTGTAGAAAGATCAGTTAGAAGAAGTTACCTTTTAGAAAGTTCAGCTACAAAGAAACCACCCTGTAGAGAGATCAGCTAGAAGAAGTTACCTTGTAGATCGTTCAGCTACAAACAAATCACCCTGTAGAGAGATCAGCTAGAAGAAGTTACCTTGTAGAGAGTTCAGCTACAAAGAAACCACCCTGTAGATAGATCAGCTAGAAGAAGTTACCTTGTAGAGAGTTCAGCTACAAAGAAACCACCCTGTAGAGAGATCAGCTAGAAGAAATTACCTTGTAGATCGTTCAGCTACAAACAAATCACCCTGTAGAGAGATCAGCTAGAAGAAGTTACCTTGTAGAGAGTTCAGCTACAAAGAAACCACCATGTATATAGAGAGTTCAGCTGCAAAGAAATCACCCTGTAGAAAATGCAGCCACAAACAAATTGCCCTGTAGAAAGATCAGTTAGAAGAAGTTACCTTTTAGAAAGTTCAGCTACAAAGAAACCACCCTGTAGAGAGATCAGCTAGAAGAAGTTACCTTGTAGATCGTTCAGCTACAAACAAATCACCCTGTAGAGAGATCAGCTAGAAGAAGTTACCTTTTAGAGAGTTCAGCTACAAAGAAACCACTATGTAGAGAGTTCAGCTGCAAAGAAATCACCCTGTATAAAATTCTGCCACAAACAAATTGCCCTGTAGAAAGATCAGTTAGAAGAAGTTACCTTGTAGAGAGTTCAGCTACAAAGAAACCATTTTGTAAAGAGCTCAGCTGCAAACAAATCACCTGTACAGAATTCAGCTACGAACAAATCACCCTGTAGAGAGATCAGCTAGAAGAAGTTACCTTGTAGATAGTTCAGCTACAAACAAATCTCCCTGTAGAGAGATCAGCTAGAAGAAGTTACCTTGTAGAGAGTTCAGCTGCAAAGAAATCACCCTGTAGAAAATGCAGCCACAAACAAATTGCCCTGTAGAAAGATCAGTTAGAAGAAGTTACCTTTTAGAAAGTTCAGCTACAAAGAAACCACCCTGTAGAGAGATCAGCTAGAAGAAGTTACCTTGTAGATCGTTCAGCTACAAACAAATCACCCTGTAGAGAGATCAGCTAGAAGAAGTTACCTTGTAGAGAGTTCAGCTACAAAGAAACCACCCTGTAGATAGATCAGCTAGAAGAAGTTACCTTGTAGATCGTTCAGCTACAAACAAATCACCCTGTAGAGAGATCAGCTAGAAGAAGTTACCTTTTAGAGAGTTCAGCTACAAAGAAACCACTATGTAGAGAGTTCAGCTGCAAAGAAATCACCCTGTATAAAATTCTGCCACAAACAAATTGCCCTGTAGAAAGATCAGTTAGAAGAAGTTACCTTGTAGAGAGTTCAGCTACAAAGAAACCATTTTGTAAAGAGCTCAGCTGCAAACAAATCACCTGTACAGAATTCAGCTACAAACAAATCACCCTGTAGAGAGATCAGCTAGAAGAAGTTACCTTGTAGATAGTTCAGCTACAAACAAATCTCCCTGTAGAGAGATCGGCTAGAAGAAATTACCTTGTAGAGAGTTCAGCTGCAAAGAAATCACCCTGTAGAAAATTCTGCCACAAACAAATTGCCCTGTAGAAAGATCAGTTAGAAGAAGTTACCTTTTAGATAGTTCAGCTACAAAGAAACCATTCTGTAAAGAGCTCAGCTGCAAACAAATCGCCTGTACAGAATTCAGCTACAAACAAATTACCCTGTAGAGAGATCAGCTAGAAGAAGTTAACTTGTAGAGAGTTCAGCTACAAAGAAACCATCATTTAGAAAGTTCAGCTTAAAACAAATCAACTGTAGAGAGTTCAGCTACAAACAAATCACCCTGTAGAGAGATCAGCTAGAAGAAGTTACCTTGTAGAGAGTGAAGCTACAAACAAATCACCCTATTGAAAGATCAGCTAGAAGAAGTCACCTTGTAGAAAGTTCAGTTACAAAGAAACCACCATGTAGAGAGTTCAGCTACAAACTAGTGACCTTGTAGAGACATCAGCTAGAAAAGTTACTTTGTAGAGAGTTTAGCTACAAAGAAACCATTTTGTAAAGAGCTTAGCTGCAAACAAATCACCTGTACAGAATTCAGCTACAAACAAATCACCCTGTTGAGAGATCAGCTAGAAGAAATTACCTTGTAGATAGTTCAGCTACAAACAAATCACCCTGTAGAAAGATCAGTTAGAAGAAGTTACTTTGTAGAGAGTTCAGCTACAAAGAAACCATTTTGTAAAGAGCTCAGCTGCAAACAAATCACCTGTACAGAATTCAGCTACAAACAAATCACCCTGTAGAGAGATCAGCTAGAAGAAGTTACCTTGTAGATAGTTCAGCTACAAACAAATCTCCCTGTAGAGAGATCAGCTAGAAAAAATTACCTTGTAGATTGTTCAGCTACAAACAAATCACCCTGTAGAAAGATCAGTTAGAAGAAGTTACTTTGTAGAGAGTTCAGCTACAAAGAAACCGTAAAGAGCTCAGCTGCAAACAAATCACCTGTACAGAATTCAGCTACAAACAAATCACCCTGTAGAGAGATCAGCTAGAAGAAGTTACTTTGTAGATAGTTCAGCTACAAACAAATCTCCCTGTAGAGAGATCAGCTAGAAGAAATTACCTTGTAGAGAGTTCAGCTACAAAGAACCATCATGTAGAGAGTTCAGCTGCAAAGAAATCACCACTGCCCAAATTTCAAGGCAATAGCTCTTTCCAATCTGAAGTTATCAATTGTCAAAGTTGGAAAATTGGATGTGTGAAAGGCCCCTTTTCGCAAATCCGGTCACATATGTATTATATGTGACCGGATTTACGAAAAAGAGTCTTCCACGCACATCCAATTCTATGAACTTGAATGACCATACCTTTATGCTCAAAGAAGATACTAACCTGAAATTTTGTTCATGTATTAACCTATGTTGTTACTCATCACTGTCCAAATTTCAAGGCAATACTATTTTCCTATCTGACATTATGAACTGCCAAAGTTCATAAATTGGATGTGTGTGGAAGACCCCTTTTCGCAAATCCGGTCACATATATATAATTTGTACATTTACTGATAAAATATTTAAAGTACATCTACTTCATCTTTTCTTCTTCCTGTAGTAAAGAAAAAAAACATAGGTTAAAAAAGTCCCAAAGCTGGCCATAGGCCGACTTTGGGGTATACAAATACAAAAAGAAATGAAATCTAATCCAAAACAGCCAAGCTGTAAAAAAAGTGTGCAGCCCTCAGAAAGGCTATATGGTGAAAAAAGATGTGAAATCCAAGGTGGCGGCCAAGAAATGGCTGTGATGGTAGGTTAATGGTAAAAATTTTAATAATGACAATTCAGGTAAATTTTGTGAAGCGGCACAAAATACCCAACTTGAATAAAAGTATAAGGCACTGATGGTATTCTAACTATGCACTGGCTACTAGAGCTAATGCAAAATAAAAGTACTCCCTACCATTTGAACTACCACTAAGTAGTACCCATGTGGCTAATGTCTCAAATACTTTTATAAGCTGCTTCACCTCTATACTCTGGTCTGAGTTTTGAGCACACTGATATGTAGCTAAATTAAAATGCAAACTGTCCACCCCACTACTGCAAGATCCTTTGTCCTTCACTCCTTGTCTCAATACTAGGTGGTATTTTAACAATCACATAATTTTGATTCTATTTATTACTTCCTATTAATTATACCACAATTGATATACTCATAGGGAATACCCTCAATCTCTGTCTAGTAAAAAAAAAAGCTTGTTGAAAATGTCACAGTTAGTGTTGTCTACTCATTCTTGTACAATTTTTGGATGCTATAATTGATTTATTTTATCAGTGGATCAAGACTCACAGTAGTGAATCATGCGGCCAGTAAAGCAGAACTGCATGCCGCAGACAATAAATGATGTGACCACTACACGTGAGGATTTTACAGGAACGAACGTTGTCAAATTTGGCTTGCCTGTAACTCACCCGTCATTTATGCTATCCCTCTGAAACTCTAGAGTTAAACTCATTGTGTCACTAGTAACTACCACACAAGCAGTATAGTAATTCCACGTTGACTGTTTCGAGATCAAGATTGCCGATATCAAAGGGGAGGTATCGTATTTTTTTCTGCAGGTGTTTAGACACAACCGCAGGTGTATTCCTTGTGTTTCTTTGTGTATTCCGAACATTGATTTCCCTGCTATTGCTTCCATATTCTCTCAATTACCTCAAGATTCACATCATCAATTTTGCCATACATAATTACCCTACAGTCATATTTTCAGTACCAAACAAAGTTTTAGTCATCGTCAGTCATCCTAGAGGCCATATACAAAACCCATATGTGATTTTATTTTAGAAAACTGTTAATATACGTACAATAATTCTTTTGTAATAAAACACATTCAAAAGCAATGGGTAAAAAATGCAAACTTCACAAAATAAATTACGCAAGTTTTTATCACCTTGCTGGTTGGTGAATTGACACTCTGGTGGATAAATCTTGGGAATCATCATGATCCCCTATTCATAGGGAGTTCAAAATCCTTTATACACAGGTGGGTTTCTGAGTTATGGACATTTGTTTACGTTGTGGTGATGAAAGAATTTATGACAATTTTTCTTCAATGAAATCGCCTTTCTTCTGGATCACAGAAGAGTATCTATGGCGAAAAAACTATACCTTGGTGGATGCACAAATTCATGGTGAATACAATGAGCAAAAATTCAACTCCATATGTCATTGTATCAGACAGTTATGATGGTTTATGTAAGCGCCTGTAGATTATTTTCTCGATGTCTTTTGTACGTATTGATTTATTCGCTCATCCGGGTGTTTACTGCTGTATTTCCCACACTACTTATCTTATGAAACTGAAACTTAGCCAATCCATTCCTCTGTCCCTGTAGACAACAAAGAAAAAATAAAATGAATTTTGATAAATGTGCATATATCGACGGTTTTCTAAAATTAGGTCACATACACCTGTATTGTTGTTTTTGCAATACTCGCTTGGCAAGTAGGGCAATGTGTCTTTAAACTGTTCTAAAAGTTTTGTTGAGATTGTTACATATGTTGTCGAGAATGGCTAGTTTGAAATTTGAATTTAGTCACCCCCACATGATTTGCTCTCTTAGGGAATTTAAAGAATGACAAAGAGCATAACTGTGGTTACCAGCTGTGAGGATGTGTATTTTAATTAGTGCATGTAGCTAGCTTAAAAGGAAAACCACCAATTATTTAGAATTGTCACCATGCATTTTATAACACTCCTACACAAAATTATATGGGTGCACATGTAGTTACAGCATACAGCGTGTTTACACTACAGGTCGCTCTGGATGAGATTGCTTCAGTTCGATCCAGATCGAATTTTTAGCACCATTTATACTACGAAGGCCAAACCCGCTCCAATCACCAAAAAAACTTAAACCCACAATCATAATTTTTATTGAAGTAGAGATTGTTGATGGAGTTAAAGGATTTGTGTGCTCTGTTATCGTAAGGTTTGTAGCACAATAAAGTTTTCAGTGTTGGCAGAAACCTCTCAATTCTATGGAGTTGGTTAACTGTTCATTCGCACGCGTACCTGTTTATTTTTGAGTCCTTTTGTTGTTCTTGAAGCTGTCCTTCCATATCATCCCCAAAATACTTCGCTGTTGCTTCATTTTGTCTTTACAGTCGCCATTTTAGCTGTAGTTCTCCGTATCTTTATCCCGCTTATTAGAGCCAAATCGAACTGCAGGTTCGCAACTGTTTATACAGGGTGAGTAGAGCAAACTAGTTCGAACCAGACCCACATCCCTAGCAGGTCCATTTCAGAGCAGTTCGACACAGTTCAGTTCGATACGGTACGCGTTTACATTGACTTGGTAATCGCTCTGATTCGAGTTAGTTTGAACTTGATGGCTAGTGTAAACGGACTGTAACAAAAGAAACATGAATTGAACACCCAACAGTTTTCACAATAATAAAAGTAAGAAATGTACAATACAATGACTGTGATATAACTGCTATAAAAATAATGTCTTCACTTCTCCAGTGGCCCACCATGGTAGCAGGTCTCACATGATGACATATTCCTCCAAACACAGATAAGCAGTGAGGGTAAGTGCACTGACAACGAGTTGGTATGACTCCATTTGTAGAATGCAGATGAGTGGGTGTGGCTTCAGTATGTCTAAACAGTTAACACACATTCTTATTAATATGTACTAGATTTGCAACAGTATAGTATTTTAAGTACAATGATACATAGTCTCCATTGCATCACTATCAAATGACACTAAGTGGAGGATACTGTTGCATCTTTAGTATGTACACTCCATCAGTACAATCAAGGAAACCTTTTGTAATGGCCACCAGTATAGAAAGACAACCTCTCTTGAAAAGCCAATTCCAAATTGAGAATTTGTACATTGCTACCTGCTTATTGAGCAAAGGTGGCAATAGACAAGCTCTACTGTAATTTGTTCACATGACCTGATCCTGTACCTTCTGTCAGTGGATGAGATCCACTTGGCTAGGACAAAATGTGGCCCAAATGTCCTGGATGATCCAGACTCAACCCACTTACGTATGACCCAGTGCAGGAGCGGATCCAGACTTTTAAAAAGGGAGGGTTCCACTTTGGAATTGCAACATCAGCCTAGCTATAAGTTGAAGCCAAAAAAAAAAAGGGTTATCACCTGCTGACAGCAACTCCCCTCACCATAGATGCCCTCACCAACTATATTTCCTTATTAATATCTAGATACATAACTTGCTACACTGCTCCTCAAAAGACTACTATGACTGCTCTATTAGAGTATCTTGAGTAAGAGAGGCTATTTCAAAAGGGGGGTTCCATGGAACCGTTTGAACCCTCCCTGGATCCGCTCCTGCAGTGGCACAATAGAACTGAGTACTTATATAGGGTCAGTGGAAAGGGGGGGGCATTTTAGATTTTCTATTTTTCTAAAAATTAGAAACTTTTAACTGTGAAAGGTTTTAGCAAATATTTCAAAAATTCAGTTATGTCCCAAAATTCCCATTACATGGTTGCCTAATCTTTTAAATGGTACTGGTCCCCTTTTGCCACTGGCCCCCTTTTGCCACTGGCCCCCTTTTGCCACTGGCCCCTTCAATTATATTTATTTCTAAGATGCGTGGACACATTACAACACATTACAGAATGTGCATACAAGAAGTGCTACATACCGTTTTAGCATTCCAAATCATCAGATTAAGTCAACAATACTGCATAATGCCCATCAGTAAACCTGAAGAGGAAAAATTAGGAAAAGTAAAAATGCATATAAATACATATGGTTAACAATGGTGAACAATATTAATGGTTCAAGACTCATGGTAGTGAGTTGCACGGCCAGTAAAGCAGAAACGTGTGCCGCAGACAATAAATGACACGGCCACTACACGTGAGGATTTTACAGGAACGAACGTTGTCAAATTTGGTTTGTCTATAACTCACCTGTCATTTACGCTATCGCTCTGAAACTCTAGAGTTAAACTCATCGTGTCACTAGTAACTACCACACAAGCAGTGAAGCAAATCCATGTCGATTGTTTTGTGATTGAGATTGCCAACATGAAAGGAGATGTTTGGTTTTTTTTCGCATGCGGTTAGATGCAACCGCAGGTGCATGCCTTGCGCTCCTTTGTGCATTCCGAACATTGATTGCCCTGCTATCGCTTCAGTACTATCTCGATCACCTCAAGGTTCACATCATTGATTTCACGATACATCATTACCCTACAGTCGAAAGTTCAGCACCAAATGAAGTTTCAGTTGTCCTCAGTTGACCTAGAGGCCAAATACAAACCCCATATTGTTGTTTTCTGCAATATTCGCTTGGCATGTAGGGCAATGTGTCTTTAAACTGTTCTAAAAATTTTGTTGAGATTCGAGCATATGTTTTCGAGAATGGCTAGTTTGAAATTTGAATTTTGTCACCCCCACGTAATTTGCTCTCTGTAAGAATTTAACTCAGAATTTAAAGAATGACGCAGAGCACAACTGTGGTCACTGGTTATTGATGAACTGGTGCTGTGTGTAGTTAATCAGAGCATGTAGCCACAAAGAACTAGTGTGCTGCTATAGATTATAGTCTATAATCTATGGTGCTGCATACCATCGTTCGATTTGAATTTAGTTGCCCCCACGTAATTTGCTCTCTAAGGGCGCGGCTTAAAGAATGACACAGAGCACAACTGCAGTTACCAGTTGTTGACACAAGCTGTGAGTAATTAGCACATGTAACTAGCCTAAAAGGAAGTGTACAAAACCACCTGAAAGTTTTACAATTGTCACCATGCATTTTATAGTACCCCCACACAAAATTACAAATGTAATCACAACATACAGAGGACACATGAATACCAAATAGTTTTCACAACAATAATGTAAGAATTGTACAACAATGACTGTCATATAACTGCTATGAAAATCTTCTCCAGTGGCCCGTCATGGTAGCAAGTCTCACACGTCGGCATGTATATTCATCCAAACACAATGGGAGTATAACGAGTAAGTGCAGTCACAAGTTGGTATGACTCCATTTGTAGAATCCAGATGAGTGAGTGTGGCTCCAGTATGTCTAAACAGTTAACAAACATTCCTGTCATAAATATGTGCTAGAGTTGCAATATAATAGTATAGTATTTAAATACAACAATACATAGTCTCCATTGTATCACTATCAAATGACACTAAGTGGAGGATATTGTTGCATCTCTAGTATATACACTCCATCAGTACAACCTGTCTTAATGGCCACCAGTATAGAAAGACAACCTCTCTTGAAAAGCCAATTCTAAATTGAGAATTTATACACTGCTACCTGCTTACTGAATGAAGGTGGCAATAAACAAGTTCCACTGTAATTTATGCAAGTGATCTGATCTTGTATATTCTGTCAGTGGGTGAGATCCACTTGGCCAGGACAAAATGTGACCCAAATTGTCCTGGATGATCCATACTCAACCCACTTATGACCCAGTGGCACAATGGAACTGAGTATTTATAGAGAATACAGTTATAATTATTTCTAAGATGTGTGGACACATTACAACACGTGCATACAAGACATGCCATGTACCGTTTTAGCATTTCAAGTCACCACATTATGTACGGATCAGTCAACAATGCTTCATACTGCCCATCAGTAAACCTGAAGAAGAAAAGGTACAAAAAGTAAAAATGCACATAAATACAGTGAAACCTCATTTGCAGGACCAAAAAAAATTTGGCCTGAATAACAAGGTGGCCTTATTAATGAGGTCATAAAGTTCTGTTTATCTATATTTGGAACCTTCTATAGGTGGCCAATATAATGAGGTGGTATTATTAAAGAGGTGGCCACTAAGTGAGGTTTCACTATACATACAGTTAACAATGGTGAACAATAATAATGGTTAACAATAATACGCTGAAACCTTACTCAGGTCACTTTTTGTGGCAGATTGCTCTGTACACAAAATAACACATTCTGGGAACGTATTTAGATGGATGATAAAGTGACGCATTATGACTTAACTACTCATTATGTGTCACTGCTAGGCAGTTTCTGATATGGTTACCATATACACGGCACTGCCGAAGTACAACATCACACTTGCTTGCACGCACAATTTTGCTCAAATTTTTAAAAATTGATAATTAAGGGGTATGGCAACTGTTTCACTCACTAGACTGTGTAGCAGCTGTTTCCCTTCTGTACAAGTGGCCACCAAGACAGGTCCACTATGGATGAAAGCCAGACATTAGATATTTGGTATTTCATGTGTTGAAGGCATTCCAGGACTCTCACCAGTTTAACTCAGGCAGTGTTGTGGTCATCACTAAACCACTGGAATGCTGTGTTATGTTCATCTTATGCTTGGCTACTATATAGTAGAACTGAAGGGATACTCTGAAAAATATAACATAATATCCTATGGATAATGACTTCATCACTTTCGCTTCTAAGGATCAAAAGTGAGATTTTTAACCGTTGGGCTGACAGCCAACTGCCTATGTCTGAAGCAGTGCCTTTGGTGCTCTAACAGATTGGCTGCCACCTTGCTGCCGGTACTCACTGTCTCATACGCTGTTCACACTAAATCCATCTCTATAGCCAGTTAGAACAGCATGCTTCTTACCATTTTAAGGCCGCAAAATGCAGCCACCTCCTTAATAATCTAGGTCAGAAAATTTTGTCCGTACCTGAATAATGACCAGTTTTCACTGTACTATTAGTGATTAGTGATCATGGAGGATTATTTATTAAGATACTAAGATATACAAATGCTACAACCTCTAAATATAGCAGTAAAATTTTTACCCTGGTCCAATAAAGTGATAACTTTTACATCACAAAATTACGTTAAGATGCATAACCACAACTTCCACGGGGCAAAAAGTGGGGAAAATTCAATGGCAGAGCACCTTCAAGAGGCTGCAACTTGGCTTCTGGTGCTCCATTCGGCATGAAACTTACTCAGGACATATGTAGATCAGAAGTTGGGAAACATGATGAAAACATCACTTGGACATCAGGTTGGTTTAAAAGGTAGCTAGTAGCTTTGATAATAATATAAATCAATAGTAAATGCTCAAACAGTGGGCACAGAGGCAAACTCTGCCCAATCTTGTGATGAAGGAATTGTCAGGTTGGTTTTACCATAATTAAAAGGATATAATGGCTGTTAGTTTGGGCTCAACTCGAGAAAGCCATTGTCACTAAACAATACTTCAGTAAGAAAGAATGAACAATAATGAACCATTGTATGTCAATTTGTTGAATATAGACGTTGTGGGAATCTTCTATCGCACTTTTCAGAAGTGTCAAGATCCTTTTGCCCACGCAATTATCAGCCATAACTCACCCAGCACGGATCAAACTAACCTGCACTTCTTAAATATCTGTTATACTACCCTCTTCCTTGTTCCTGACAATGTGGTTTCAAAGACAGTCTCAACAAACCTCAGGCAAAGTAAACTCGTGCCCCAATGGCATGCGGACATTTTCTGCCCCGCGGAAATGATTATGTAACGACTGCAACGTCAGGTGTTACCACTCTATCTCTAATAATTGTGAGAGACTCTACTGTACAAACCAAGGTACAAACACATGTTTTACCATGGTATGCGCTAATTGCCTTTTTACAATTTAACTTTTACAACACAAATACATGTATGGTTAGACTCACCAATTGTGTCTCAGTGGCACTAAATCCCTTCTACACAAAAAGACAAGCAATGAGATAACAGCCTCTGAAAGATCACAGCCTATTCTGGTGTGCTTATGTAGTAGTAATATAAATTTTAACGATGTTTATTTACAACAGGACATAATTACGTGCCCCTCTATTGTCTCTGTACATACTTGCCATTTCTCATTTCATTTCACAAGAGTTCTTGTTGATATGGGCAGGGCGTGTCTTCTTAGCTTGAATTAGTCAATGCTTGAAGTAGATCGACATACTCTAATAGAACAGTCATGTTTCTACAAGTGCTGTATTTTTATATTGTAAAGTCTGTAAGTAGCTAGTAATTTAAACTATGCAATCCAGCGTTAGGCAGAAGTTGTAAATATGCTGTAATATTGATTGCTTTTTGTGACTGCTCTATTAGAGTATCTTGATGCAGTACAAGATGAAAGGCAAAGTGTTTCTAAGGGTTTACTGGGTGTTAACTGACTGCAGTTGCATGCCACTAAAATTACAGTTATATTTTAATATTCTATCACTGAAATCTGGGTTTTCTGTCAAAATCATGGAAACTCACCTATTGTTTTCAACAGTGTATATATGCTTATTCCAACAAAAAGTATTGAAATCCCATTCAAAAACAGCTTGTAGCTGTAAAAAAATTGTGCGTCCAAGTAAATCAGAGTTAACTGCAACAAAAAGTAATGATATCATAATGCGGCCATGTGCGAGGTGTGCAAGTTGTAAAATTAATATTAGCTAATCAGGTAATACAATATTATTGTTAAAGTGTTAATGAGATTTGATGCTGCTAGTTTTTAAGTGTGTGAGCATCTTCATAAATTCCACGCAAATTTGATTCTTAATAAAGCAATGTGTATAGATTCTCTGATAGCAATAAATAGTTTGAGTTTGGCCACCTTTCCTGTGTACAGCAATGCTATGAACAAAGGAAAGGCGGCCAAACTCAAACTATTTATTGCTATCAGAGAATCTATACACATTGCTTTATTAAGAATCAAACTTGTGTGGCATTTATGAAGATGCTCACACACTTATAAACTAGCAGCACATAGTTCTCATTAACATTTTAACAATAATATTGTATTATCTGATTAGCTAATATTAATTTTACAACTTGCACACCTCGCACATGGCCGCATTATGATATCATTACTTTTTGTCGCAGTTAACTCTGCTTTACTTGGACGCGCACTTTTTTTACAGCTACAAGCTGTTTTTGGATGGGATAACAATATACACTGAAACCTTACTCAGGTCACTTTATGGCCAACCTTGTGGCAGATTGCTCTGTATACAAAATGACACATTCAGGGATTGTATTTAGATAGGTGATAACGCAATGCATTGTGACATAAATACTCATGATGTGTCACTGCTAGGCAGTATACTGATATGGCTACTATATATTCCTGAGTAAATCAGATAAGTAGGTGCAGCAAGATAGTTACTTTTGGGCCAAAATTTCTTGGCTTAATAAGCAGGTGAGTGCTTTAGCAAGGCACTATTTAACCATATAGATGTCTCACAGGAGAATTTAAAAGTTGGCCTTTTTAGAGAGGCAGCCTTCTGTACAAGTCTTCTGTACAAGTGGCCACCAAGGCAGGTCCACCATGGATGAAAACCAGGCATTAGATATTTGGCATTTCATGTGTTGAGGCATTTCAGGGCTTCTGGTAGTCTGAAATCTCACCACAGGTTACTCAGGCAGTGTTGTGGTCACCACTAAACCACTGAAATGATGTGTTTTTGTCTTATGCTTGAACTGAAATGGATATTCTAGAAATATATCCTATGGATAATGACTTCATTACTTTCTTCATCAGGAGCTTATAAGGACCAAAAGTGAAAATTCTTATATTTTGGGCTAACACCCAACTTATAAATGTCCCATCTGTGATCCTGTAACCTACGTCAGGAGCAGTGCCTTTGGCATTCTAACAGATTGGTTGACCCCTTGCTGCCAGCACTCACCGTCTCACATGCTGTCACACACTAAATCCATCTCTATAACCAGGTAGAAGTTAGAACAGCTGCATTGTAGCTGCTACTTACCAATTGCTTATAGCTGCAAAATGCAGCCACCTCCTAGTAGGTCAGAAAATTTGTCCCTACAATAATGACCATTTTTCACTGTACTATTAGTGAAGGATTAATTATCTAATCAAAAACAGCCAAGCTGTAAAAAAAGGTGCGGCCCCCATAAAGGCCATGGTGAAAAAAAATGTGAAATCCAAGGTGGCGGCCAAGAAATGGCTGTGATGGTAGGTTAATGGTTACATTTTAATAACAACAATTCAGGTGAATTTGGTGCCAAGACCAAGCGGCACAAAATTCACCTGAATTGCCGTTATTAAAATGTAACCATTAACCTACCATCACAGCCATTTCTTGGCCGCCACCTTGGATTTCACATCTTTTTTCACCATGGCCTTTATGGGGGCCGCACCTTTTTTTACAGCTTGGCTGTTTTTGATTAGATAATTAATCCTAGACCAAGCGGCACAAAATTCACCTGAATTGCCGTTATTAAAATGTAACCATTAACCTACCATCACAGCCATTTCTTGGCCGCCACCTTGGATTTCACATCTTTTTTCACCATGGCCTTTATGGGGGCCGCACCTTTTTTTACAGCTTGGCTGTTTTTGATTAGATATCACTTCTTTTTGTATTTGTATACTGCAAAGCCGGCCTATGGCTGGCTTTGGGGCTTTTTTAACCCATGTGTTGTTGTTTTTTTACCACAGGAAGAAGAAAAGAACTTAAAGAAGAATTTTAGTGCTTCAATTATTTTTGATTTTATTACTAATTATACAAATTATATACATATATTTATTACATGCTCATTATTCCCACAGGATTTTTTTTTGCAGCTGATCTCTCTACTGGGTGACTTGGACTGTAGCTGAACTATATACAGGATGGTTTCTTTGTAGCTGAACTCTCTACAGGTGATTTGTTTGCAGCTAAACTCTCTACATGGTGGTGTCTTTATAGCCGAACTCTCTACATGATGGTTTCTTTGTAGCTGAACTCTCTATAAGGTGACTTCGTCTAGCTGAACTCTCTACAGAGTGATTTTTTGTAGCTGAACTCTCTGCAGGGTGATTTGTTTGCAGCTGAACTCTCTACATGATGGTTTCTTTGTAGCTGAACTCTCTACAAGGTGACTTCGTCCAGCTGATCTCTCTACGGGGTGATTTGTTTCTAGCTGAACTCTCTACAGGTGAATTGTTTGCAGCTAAACTCTCTATATGGTGGTTTCTTTGTAGCTGAACTCTCTACAAGGTAACTTCTTCTCTACAGGGTGATTTGTTGTAGTTGAATTCTCTACAAGGTGGTTTGTATGAGGCTGAACTCTCTACATGGCAGTTTCTTTGTAGCTGAACTCTCTACAGAGTGATTTGTTTGCAGCTGAACTCTCTACATGATGGTTTCTTTGTAACTGAACACTCTACAAGGTGACTTCTTCTAGCTGATCTTTCTACAGGGTGAATTGTTGTAGCTGAACTATCTACAAGGTAACTTCTTCTAGCTGATCTCTATACAGGGTGATTTGTTTGTAGTTGAATTCTGTACAGGTGGTTTCTTTGTAGCTGAACTCTGTACATGATGGTTTCTTTGTAGCTAAACTCTTTACAAGGTGACTTCTTCTAGCTGAACTCTCTACGGGGTAATTTCTTTGTAGCTGAACTCTCTATATGATGGTTTCTTTGTAAATGAACTCTCTACAAGGTAACTTCTTCTAGCTGATCTTTCTACTGGGTGATTTGTTTGCAGCTGAACTCTCTACATGGTGGTTTCTTTGTTGCTGAACTCTCTACAAGGTGAATTCTTCTACCTGATCTCTCTACAGGGTGATTTGTTTGTAACTGAACTCTGTACAAGTGCGTTTTTGTGGGTGATCTCACTGCAGGTTGATTTGTTTGTAGCTGAACTCACTAATGGGTGATTTTGCTTGTAGCTGAACTCCTTGCATTGTATCTAGTTTCTAGCTGATCTCTCTACAGGGTGATTTGTTTGTAGCTGATCTCTCTACAAGTTGATTTGTGTGTAGCTGATCTCTCTGCAGGTTGATTAATTTGCAGCCGATCTCTCTACAAGGTAATTTGTTTGTAGCTGAATTGTCTATAAAGTGATTTATTTGTAGCTGATCTCTCTGCAGGTTGATTTGTTTTAGCTGAACTCTCTACAGGGTGATTTACTTGTAGCTGAACTCCTTACATTGTGACTAGTTTCTAGTTGATCTCTCTACAAGGTGACTTCGTCCAGCTGATCTCTCTATGGGGTGATTTGTTTCTAGCTGAACTCTCTACAGGTGAATTGTTTGCAGCTAAACTCTCTACATAATGGTTTCTTTGTAGCTGAACTCTCTACAAGGTAACTTCTTCTCTACAGGGTGATTTGTTTGTAGCTGATCTCTCTACAAGTTGATTTGTGTGTAGCTGATCTTTCTACTGGTTGATTTGTTTGTAGCCGATCTCACTGCAGGTTGATTTGTTTGTAGCTGACCTCACTAAAGGGTGATTTGCTTGTAGCTGAACTCCTTACATTGTGTCCAGTTTCTAGCTGATCTCTCTACAGAGTGATTTGTTTGTAGCTGAACTCCTTACATTGTGTGTAGTTTCTAGCTGATCTCTCTACAGGGTGATTTGTTTGTAATTGATCTCTCTACAAGTTGATTTGTGTGTAGCTGATCTCTCTGCAGGTTGATTTGTTTGTAGCCGATCTCTCTATAGGGTAATTTGTTTGTAGCTGAACTCTCTATAAGGTGATTTGTTTGTAGTTGATCTCTCTGCAGGTTGATTTGTTTTAGCTGAACTCTCTACAGGGTGATTTGTTTGTAGCCGATCTCTCTACAGGGTAATTTGTTTGTAGCTGAACTCTCTACAAGTTGATTTGTGTGTAGCTGATCTCTCTACAGGTTGATTTGTTTGTAGCCGATCTCTCTACAGGGCAATTTGTTTGTAGCTGATCTCTCTACAGGGTGATTTTTTTGTAGCTGACCTCTCTTCAGGGTGATTTGTTTCTAGCTTATCTCTCTACAGGGTGATTTTTTGTAGCTGACCTCTCTTCAGGGTGATTTGTTTCTAGCTGATTGCTCTACAGGTTGATTTGTTTGTAGATGAACTCTCTACAGGGTAATTTGCTTGTAGCTGAACTCCTTACTTTGTGTCTAGTTTGTAGCTGATCTCTCTACAGGGTGATTTGTTTGTAGCTGAACTCCTTACATTGTGTGTAGTTTCTAGCTGATCTCTCTACAGGGTGATTTGTTTGTAGCTGATCTCTCTACAAGTTGATTTGTGTGTATATAGCTGATCTCTCTGCTGGTTGATTTGTTTGTAGCCGATCTCTCTACAGGTAATCTGTTTGTAGCTGAACTCTCTATAAGGTGATTTGTTTGTAGCTGATCTCTCTGCAGGTTGATTTGTTTTAGCTGAACTCTCTACAGGGTGATTGCTTGTAGCTGAACTCCTTACATTGTGTCTAGTTTCTAGCTGATGTCTCTACAGGGTGATTTTTTGTAGCTGAACTCTCTTCAGGGTGGTTTGTTTCTAGCTGATCTCTCTACAGGTAGATTTGTGTTGATTTGTTCATTGCTGATCGCTCTAAAGGTAATTGATTTGTTGCAGTTGAACACCCTGCAAAGTGTTTTGTTTGTAGCTGATCACTCTAAAGGGTAATTTGTTTGTAGCTGAACTCTCTCCACGGTGACTTGTGTGTAGCTGAATTCTGTGTAACTGAATTCTCTAGAGAGTGACTTAATTGTAGCTGAATTCTCTACACAGTGCATGACTTGTTTATAGCTGAACTTTCTTCAGTGTGACTTGTAATGTTCTGAATCTCTATAGTGGTATATTTGCTTAACTCTCCACATGGTGACTGTCTTCTTGCTGAACTGTCTATAAGATTAACTGTTTGCAGCTGAACTCCCTACAGAATAACTTGTGATGTAATAAAATTCTATAATGGAGTAAATAAATTAGCCGAATGCTCTATTAGGGTGACTGTTCTATTCGAGTATCTCGATCTCGTATTTGCTACACGGAGTTGGCTTTCGAATCATAACTCAATGGTTTGTAATCCGATACTTCTGTACTACTGCAAGGACTTTCTATGAAGATTATTCCAGCTATACACCGATTTTCAGCTCATTGCTCTAAGCGGTTTGCCTAGTAGGCGTGAAAACTAATACTTTTTTATTCATAAAAATCGATCGCGTAATTGTGACACAGGTTGGGTTTTGTGTCATATCTCCGTGGTCTTTATCTCGATTCCTTTCAAACCACCAAAAGGCACTCCTACGATGGTTACTCCATCTACATAGCAATTTTCAACTCATTCCATGAAGCGGTTTACCCTGTAGGCGTGACAACAAATCGATCTTGTTTTACGCGAATAATCGGTCATAACTCCTGAACCATTCATCGGATTTGTACCAAATTTGATGCTAGGATTCGCCTTTGGACTCCCTTTCTGTGTGCCAAATTTCAAGGCGATCGGAGTACGCGTTTGCTTGTTATAGCAATTTTTGCAAGTGTGCGAAAAGACGAAGAAGAATAAGAAAAAAAAACGAAGAAAAAAAAACGAAACTTTGGCAGCTCGTATCTCGGAAATGGCTGGATCGAATTCCTTCAAATTTGGAATGTAGACTCCCTTGGCTGGCGGGCAACTGTGTAGCAAATTTGGTTCCAATCAGATAAGTGATCACCGAGATACAAAGGTGTGAAAATGACGTTTTCGTTCTTCCTGTCAATATACTCACGGTGTGGCGCGCCGGCTTCTTGGGCCGCACGACACACTACCGTGTGTCTTGATCAAGATACTGAGATATGCATACACAACCTCCAAATGTATATAGCAGGAAAACTTTTCACCCTGGTCCAATGTCTAATAATTGTATACTGTTATGATAGAGACTCTGCTGTACAAAATACATGTTATCATGGTATACGCTAATTACGCCTTTTACAATTAAGTTTTGCAACACAAATACGTGTATGGTTAAACTCACCAATTGTGTCAATCTCTTCAACACAAAAAGACAACCTTTGGGTGAAGAGACAACAGCCGCAAAGATCACAGCCTATTCCAGTCACTTATTTATTTGTAATATAAATTTTAAAGGGGTTTATTTACAGTAGGACATAATTATGTGCCCCTTTATTGTTTCTGGATATACTCGCCATTTATCTACCATTCTCGTTTCATTTCATGAGAACTCTTACTGATATGGGTAGGGGCATGGTTTCTCCACTTGAATTAGTCAATGCTTGAAGTAGATCAAGATACTCTAATACAGCAGTCAATCACTCTAATACAACAGTCATGTTTCTACAAGTGCTGTATTTTTATGTTGTAAAGTCTGTAAGTAACTAGCAATTTAACTACACAATTCAATGCTAGGCAGAAGTTGTAACTATGCTGTAATTTTGATTGCTGTGTTAGAGTTGTTTTGTGACTGCTCTATTGGAGTATCTTGATCATTTTAATGCCTGGCGGTCGTGCAAGATGAAAGGAAAAGTTTTACTAAAGGTGTATTAGTTAAAATGGAGGTTAGTTGACTGCAGTTGTATGCCACTAAAATTACAGTTGTATTTTAATATTCTGTTACTGAAATCTAAATAAAAATGGGTCTCTGTCAAAACCATGGAAACCTATGTTTTCAACAGTAAGAGTATGTTTATTCTAACAAAAAGGTTTGAAATCCCACCCAAAACAACTTATAGCTGTAAAAAAAAGTTTGCATCCAAGGAAAGCAGAGTTAACTGTGACAAAAAGTGATATCATAATGTAGCCATGTGCGAGGTGTGCAAGTTGTAAATATTAATCAAATAATACAATATTATTGTTAAAGTATTAATGAGAACTATGTGATGTTGCTAGTTTTTAAGTGTGTGGGTATCTTCATAAATCCACTCAAATTTGATTCTCAAGAAAGCAAAGTGTATAGATTCTCTGATAGCAATAAATTGTTTGAGTTTGGCCGCCTTTCCTGTATACGGCAATCATATGAACAAATAAAAGGCGGCCAAACTCAAGATATTTTTTCCTATCAGAGAATCTATACACATTGCTTTATTGAAAATCAAATATGAGTGGCATTTATGAAGATGCTCACACACTTAAAGACTGACAGCATCACAAAGCTAGTTCGCATTAATACTTTAACAATAATATTGTATTATCTGATTAATATTTACAACTTGCATACCTAAAAATCATTTTTTGTCATAGTTAACTCTTGGACGCACACTATTTTTACAGCTATTAGCTGTTTTGGATGGGATTCAACCTACATCTTTAATTGCTCTGGGTAGCTGATGATGAGGTAAAGAAATCCGATTCCTGGGCAATGCCTTGGCTTTCCCAGGTCTAGCTGCACTACTGCCAGTGTTCCCAGTGGCTTCCCTCTATAGAAATCCACCCATAAAAGTTGCCTGAGCAAACTAGTGGCATTGCTGTAGTGCAAAGGTATAGTTTATTGGTGTGGCTATCCATTCACTGTGAAAAGCCAACTTCAATAGTGTATGAAAGCATTTAAAATTTTTATACTGTCACAATAGATTTGGTCACAGTTGTAGTACATAGGGTGATATAAATTTGCACAGTGTTACCTGTCAAATTGGAGCACCATTTTCTGACCTAGCGGCTGCATTAGGCATGTAAGTTTGTACACAAAATGGCACATTAGGGGATTATCAAATTGGCTGGTATAGACAGGTGACTTCATTATATAATGACCTGATTAGACAGGTAATCACAGGTTTCACTGTGATTCAAATTCTGTTACAACGTGTGATACTGATAGATAATGCATACAGTATTGCATTGATTATATACTTATACTATAGATGATGCATATATTGTTCTTGTATTGAATAAAAATGTATATGATTTGCAGCAATGAGAAGTTTAGGTGTGTATGCAGTTTTGATTCTACTATTGATATCTGGTTAGTGAAGACAATGAGTGCCACCTATTGTGTACTGTTTGTATAGCAGTCAGTGGTCAAGAGTGTACAGCTCCTGATACTGTTGGATCACTGGATCAAGATAGGAAGATTATTGATGCAGATCAAACATACATACTAGCTGGATATACAGTTCAGTGTAAAGGAATTGTGACAACCTGGGAGTTCTGTTATCAAATACATTCTGTTACATCAGTGACATTTTATCCTGGAATTTGGGAAAACACTTCAGGAGGTGGGGGTGACACTACTTATTCACTCATCCAATCAAACACAGTCGCATTCAATCCTACTGGTACCAGTAATAATAATTTGCCTTGTCAGAACTACACCCTCCCAATAACAGAACAGTTCACTGCACCATCAGGATCAGTTGTGGGATTGTATTCCAATACTGGAAATGAAAGACCACAATTGTTACATACTAATGACAGTGATCAAATCACAACATATCGAGTTGGTGGTAATCAGAGTACTGTTGGTACAGGTAGTATAGTTAACTACAATATTGCTATTAGAGTACACCTTGGTAAGTTGAGTCCTACAAATAGACACAAATATATGTTTCATGTGATGTAGCCATGAACTTATGACATTAGGCTATTCAATAATCAATCTGTAGAGCACCAATAGAACTTCTACATCTGTAATGTATAGGCAGCTGTATTATGGGCATCATATTAAAATTTTAAAATTAATAAGGAATTGGTAGTGCTGAAAATCCATGAAACAAAAAGGGATTGCTGGAGTATAGATCAGCAACGATTGTGGTTACATCAAGTAAACCCATTGTGGCGAATTTAAGCAGAGTCAAAATAGGAATTTGTGTGTTTACTTGATGTAACCATCAGTGTTGTTGATCCATACTCCTTGTTTTAAATTTGTGTTTTTTATGTGTCTAGTTTATGTAACTTTTACAAATCCATTTTATGGATTATAACTTGCTAGACACTAATATTAGTATAACAGAGATTCATCAGAATTAAATATTATCCAGAGTATTAGATTATTAGACACTTTTTATTGTATTATATTGGGGAGGACATACAACTAGGATTAGGGCATCATTTGTAACAGTAACTGTTAAGTTAGGGTTAGGAAATGGGTTAAATGCATAATACTTTTAGATTTAAATGGTGCAAAAACTAGAAGAGTTGGTAGTGGTGCAGTAATAATAGAGTATGACATTCTGAACCTAGAGGTTGGTGGTTTGAGCCTCAGTTTCGTCAGGTTTTTTTTGTTTTGTTTTGTTTTCTTACACCTTCTCATTTATGAACAGCCAATAAAATAATACAAATTTTGTACAAATATCTTGTTCTTCTGTTTACCTGTAGGAATAAAAAAGGTAGACAGAAGACAGCATAGCTATACCAATGCAGAAATTAATGATCAAGACACACGATAGTATGTTGTGTGGCCCAAGAAGCCAGCACTCCACACCGTGAGTATATTAGCAGGGAAGAAAGAAAATGCAATTTTCACACCTATGTATCTCTGTGATCCCTTATATGATTGGAACCAAATTTGCTACACAAATGGCAGCTAGATTGGGGAGCCTACCTACCAAATTTGAAGAAAATCACTCTAGCCATTTCCGAGATACAAGCAACCAAATCTTTATTTTAATTTCTTCATTTTTTCTTCTTTATTTTGCACACTTTGCAAAATCCACCATAAAACACAAATGTGTGCTCCAATCAGGCTACAATTTGGCACACTTATAGGGCTCATTACAGTGGATCTCAATACCACATTTGGTAGGAATCTGATAAACATTCATGGAGTTATGACCATTTATTTGCATCAAATAAGGTCAAACTTCTGTCACGCCCACAGGGTAAACCTCTTGAAGGAATGAGCTGAAAATTGCTATGTAGATGGAGTAACCATCGTAGGAGTGCCTTTAGGTGGTTTGAAAGGAATCTAGATAAAAGCCATTGAGATATGACACAAAACCCAACCTATGTCACAATTATGCAATCAATTATTATGAATAAAGCACTATTAGTGTTCATACCTACCAAGCAAACATACTGGCACACATGCCTTTTTTGCCCTGCAGCGACTGCTCTGTTAGGGTATCTCAATCCCGTGATTTTACACTTGTTTGGTTTCTGCTGTATAACTTTGTAGCTGTAACTGTATTGCCTTTCCAACCACCAAAGGCACTGCTGCTTCAATGATCAGCCCATGTACACACCAATTGTCAAGGTATTCAATTGTCAAGGTATTCCCATGTTTGGTTTACCATGCAGCCATGACAGAAGTTTGATCTTTCTGTATGTAAATAAACACTTGGATATTCATCAGATTCACAGCAAACTAGGTACATGAATTCACCTTTATATGCTTTTCAGAAATCGAGGCAATCAAGTTACACATTTGCATTTTATAGCAATTTTTTTTGCAAAGTATGAAAAAATTAATTGAAATCTCTGTAGCCCCATATGGCTAAAGAAGTAAAAACGAAGAAAATTAAATTGAAACTCAGAATGCCCATATCTCGCATACAACAGATGCAAATTTAATCACATTTACTGTGTGCTCTACCCTACCTGGTGGAAAACTACTGTATAATGCAAAAATGATGTGCTTTGGAGAAGGGGCCATTGAACTACATATGTATACACATGTGAAAATGCTGTTTTCTTTCTTCCTGTCAATATACTCGCGGTATGGCATGCTGGCTTTCTTGGCCATATGGTACACTACCTGTGTCCTGAACAGTGATTGTGCTCTTGCCATCCCAGCTGACAGTTGGTTTCAACATTGCACACACACAGCGAAAGCGAATCAAAAACACGGATGGTTTTGTTGACAGTGTATCAACCGCTCACCTCGCTGATCTGGAGTCTGACTGCCATCAGTTTTGTCGGCAAAACTATCACCATTTATCTCCAGTAGTGGGACAGAAGTTACACTGACCAGCAGTTTTGCCGGCAGTCTTTTCCCGCCTTCTTGAAGTTCATCCTCAGTTTCACCGGACACATTACTCAGTTTTCTTGTCGATTGATTGATAGTATCCGTCTCCACTAAGCCTCCGTATCTAGCAATGTGTTCTTCCGTATTTTGAAATAGCGATTGTAATTCAGTTAAATTTTAATTTTAAAAATACTGATCATAATTCATTTAAATTGTATTTAATGAAAATCACACTATTAGCAGTAGCTGATATGGTCGATTAATAATCACTATCATAGTCATCATTATTAATCCCTTGCAAAAGCTGTGATGAGCTGATCTGACTAAAAAATAAGAGTATATATAATGTGTAAATACTACAGTAGAACCTGTGATTCCTATTAGTAGCTGGGTCTCTCCTGCTGCGGGACTCATGCAACAACAATTCACTACAATGTGAAAAAGCTTGAACAGTAGTTTATTACAACAAACACAATACTTACCGTTGTAGTGTCTTCCTGTCGTCATTTTATCTTGCAGGCAAATCACTAAAGAACAAAAAACAAAAGGTAACAGTCTAATGAACTACTTAAGGCGTAACTAGCACACAATAATTTAACTATCATATAGAGAGTGAGAAACTTTAGCAGAGTTAAACTTAGTTGGCAAATTTCTATTTAGTGAAATATGAATTTCTGTTATACAGTTACTCTGCTGCATACAATTTGGCGTACAATGATTGCATGCTCTAGCTGTTCAGTCAGTTTGCAGTTTGACTGAGTACATCACGTCCTTCTGTCTCTAGATTTTTAATTGATTCCAGGTCATAAAGTAAGGAGTGTTATATTTGATGTCTACTTCTAAAAACCAGGTGCTGCGCAGCTCTACTTGGACTTAATCGCCAATACATAAATATTACATACATTGTACTTTGGGCTTTTGTTTTGTAATATTCACATACAGAGTTTTAAATCACTGCATAGCTACGTATGATCTCTACGGAGTCTTGCTGGCCAGACACTATTCTGCACAGGGCATTATCCTGCGCACAGAGTAGCATCTGGCCATTGAGACTACCCAATAGAATACAATCACAGGTGAAAATAATGCTTCCTACAGTGGAACCGTGTTAACAGTACTGAGTCAAGTGGTCAACTTTGTATATTGCAATGGCCACTATCACAAGGTATTTCCAATGCATTGTGGGCTGTGTTAAGCGGTCACCTGTCTAACACTTACAAATTGCTGTACACATATTTTCAACTCTCACAGAGTGGTTGCTGCCTTATAAAGAGAAGTTGGGGCTCTGTTTCAGTAAACTCACAATTATCACAATATAATCCATCTGACCTCAACCATAAGCATGCATGCACACTCATACACACAAATGATCAATGTGAATAAAGTAGTTGTGAAGTTTAAGTGGTAGGCATCAGGAACACAGAACAATTGACTGTACAGCAAAAAATTTATAGGTGCTCTTCAGTCAGACATAAGTAACAAAGGAAACAAGCTGACATGCTGTATAGAATGAGATGGCAAAAGCAAAACCAGATGTCAACACCTAAGTAGGCAAGGTCAGTTGGACATTGATGAAAAAGCTGGGTGGGCTGCTTCCCCAGTTAACACCAGCTATAGTTCCCCAATGAACCTTATCCACAACTACATCCGCAACTACATCAAAACAGAAAAATGGCCGACAGAGTGTGGTAGTTTGTACAGTAAGCGATTGGGAGAGATGGCGTTTTGCTCTGGTAAGTTGATAATGTTTATGCAGTTCAGCATGGGGCCAGGTGAGGCATACATACTTACCTAAAAGACAAATTAGTTGTCTGGTTGGATTATTTCACACCGCAAATTCATGCTAACTAGTCTTTTACCTTCATTATCCCATGGCTCCATGTCCAGAAAGTTGTAAACTAGCGATGCACCGATAATTGGTGGATAATCAGAAATTGGCTTAATCGGCAATATTTTCAATATTGGTATCAGTAATTATTTTGCCAATATGTTTTTGCTGACCCAGATGATATTGCTTTCATAGAAAGTAAATCAAAATAGTGTTTTTAAAATGACAATTTCATCAAATTCATGTGAAATCTTGGGAATTATAACATTGGATCGGTTATAGGTATCGGTCATCATGTGAATTATAATATCAGCTAATTGGATAATCAGAAAATCTCATATTGGTGCATCACTATTGTAAACAAAGTCTATTTTGATGAACACACTATAAGGTATCACCGATCACACCGTCATTTTGTCAATTGTGATGTAATTGTGAATATAGCTCATTCATACAGTAATCAAATTCTTACTCAAAATACTACCAAAGTGACACACATGCACAAATTTTTGTACATGTACACCCCTGTAAAAATTGTTGTATACGTATGTACAAATTTTCCAAGGGACGTAATTTTCTGCAGATTAACTTTTCAGGATACTTTGCAGGTATATTTTTGAGAATCACTCGTACTTCACTAAGGTTAACTGTCGATCCTAAAACAATTGTTAATTTTTGAGGATGAAAAAATTCGTAGACAGCTAGCCAACCAACTGTAAAAATGATATCCCTTGAAAATTGTATGTACACAGTACATGTACACTACACACTAAACACACATGCACGTATGCACACACAAAGTAATCAGACACAACAACACTGAACACACACACACACACACACACACACAGCCCTTGATTCTCATTACATACATACCAGTCATTTGAGGACACCATGCCACGTTGTATGCTTCCTCCCCTGGACCAAGTATTAAAAGACCAGACTGTGAAATAATGTTTAGTAAATATATAGTCACATACTGTACCTGCTGGGTCACCTAGGTGTAACACTGCTATGCCTAGGGTTTCTGCTAGTATGTGGCCTATGCAAAACAAACTTCATAATACAATGTAGAGTGTTTGTTTGTATACTTACAATTGTTGCTGTAAAAGTATCTGCACAGATGCCAATGATGAACTACAAATATTGACAAATAAACCTATTTATTCTAAAGAAACAAAACTACCTTTGTAAAGGTGGCTGACAGATTGCACTAGGACTACTGCTGATCGGTGTCAGTGGATTTGTAAGAAAAATAACACAAGTACGGTATATCCTAATTTAGCTTACATGGTGGAATGATTGCTTCTAGGTGTTGGTGTTGGCTGACTGTATTAATATCAAATTGAACTAAAATACACGGTTACCCTAATTTAGCTTACATGGTGGAATGATTGCCTCTATTTCCATTAGAAGTTGGTGTTGGGTGACAGTATTATTATCAAATTGAACCAAAATATACAGCTACCACAGCATGTTCTGTTCTGTCTGGTTCTTGACGTAAAGTACTGCAAACAACAACTTTAATAATAAAAACTTCAATCTCATGATCACCTTTTCACTGCCCATTGAACTGCATTCCTTGGAATGGGCAGTGAAGATGGAACGCCTTCTATCCTAGGCTTGGCGGAGAAGTGACCAGCACACACTTCCTTTTCTTTGATGCGGTTGTCTAAAACTTGCTTCAGTTCTTCTAACTCTGCCAAAATCATTGTATAATACAGCAATTTAACCACACATACATTACCATCGGATTGCCATTCAAGATGGTGAAGCTTCATTGATTCACTCTCTTCGTCACTGCTCTCCTCTGTCATGTACAGTGGATCAATTTGCTCCCATAAATTTCGCTCTTCATCTGACCTGATGACCTTTTCTCTTCTCCTGTACAGTTGTATATAAGCAATTAACATAAACAAACAGATTTATCATATTTAGCTGGTGAAACAAAATTCTAAAACATGACAAATGTTTGCGCAAGTCTTGACTATCTAACACAATAAAGACCATTGTAATAATATATTAGATATGAGATTTTATTGAAATCACAAATTCTCTTTGGCTTTAACAAACTAAGCACTAAACAGCAGAACCATTGCTTGTTTATCATATTGAAAATCTTTTGTGTTATCGACCCTGACATTGTGTTGAAAGCTCACTAACATTATCTCGTAGATTGCAGTGAGCATCTAAAGGAACAAGTTGATGTTGTGCTACTTCTAAAAACCACGTGCCATGCAGCCACTCTACTTAGACTTGTCACTACACTCAGTTTGAGCAAAGAAGAAAATTATCTTGAGCTAAAGCTTAGCTACAGTTTAATATACGGTTTATTTAGCCAGAAAGTTGCTTTGGCGCACAGGTTCAGGTGTGGAAAGACAAGCATACACACACTTTTCATAAAACAATTTCAGTGAACCAGGCACACTGCGGGCGTGTGACTGGTTTAAAAACTAGTTGTAAGAATGTGATGGTTTAATCTAAAGTTTACATTTAAACTTTGAAATTCACTTCTACACTGGATTCCTCAACTGTTAGTTATCTAATCAAAGATAAGATCAAAGAACAAAGCTAAGACCATTCTAATAGAGTTATTAGTGATAAGATTTAGAGTCTCCAACACCAAAGACTGTTTCGTTTTTTAAGGATACTGTTCTCAAAATACTCTTATGAACATTCTGTCATCATAATTGCTCGGTAGAGTCGGCACTACAAAAATGCTATACAGGAATGAATTTTGATTTACAAATCATAGACACAACACCGTGCGAGGTAGTCAGGTACAGCGTGTATAATGTTTACCCCTGTCCTGGTATCCTCTTTTTTGCCTTCTTCTTATTCTCAGCAACCTTTGCCACTCTATGAGGTAGGGAGTCATTGTATGTTCTTCTCCTGGACTCATAATAGCGGTGTACTGCAGCTAGGAAATAGTTATCAACACAGTCAAATTCTACTATACCATGAGTATTTATATACACAATAGATAGCATGCACCACATACACAAACACGCACGCACACAAACATGCACACACTACACAAAGATTTATGTATTTATAATATAATTTGACTACATGTCAAGATGGGTGCATCTCAACAGTATGCTGCCCAAGATAGGTGCATCTAGCAGCATAAGTCAATACTGTGAATATTCAAGCATACACAATGCACACACACAAACAGCACACACACAAACAACACACACACACACTCGGTGTGACTCAAACCCATACACACACAGACCACACACAAAGGTATTTACGTAACATAATTTGACTACATGTCAAGATGGGTTCATCTCAACAATACGCTGCCCAAGATGGGTGCATCTAGCAGCATAAGTCAATACTATGAATATTCAAAAACACATACTCCGCGTGACTCACACCCACACACACACACACACACACACACACACACACACACACACACACACACACACACACACACACACACACACACACACACACACACACACACACACACACAGAGTTAGTAAAATGTGGTGACCGATTTGTCAAGATGGGTGCATCTCAACAATATGTCGCCCAAGATGGGTGCATCTAGCAACATAGGTCAAAAGGATATGAACACACACACACACACACATACACACAAACATGTAAACAGTTAGTAAAATGTGGTGACCGATTTGTCATGATGGGTGCATCTCAACAATATGTCGCCCAAGATGGGTGCATCTAGCAACATAGGTCAAATATATGCACACACATTGCATACCAATGCAAAGAACTATTTAAACACGCAAGAAGATACTTCCTTTTTATCCATTAGACTAGTGTTTTATCAGCCATTACTTACAGCAGGTAGACTAAAAGATAATATAGCACTATTTAACAATTGTACTGCATAGAATGGGTAACGAAAATAGTGTCAATAACTGTACTTTACTTTAACCAAGGGCGTTAAATAGAAAATAAACTTTAACTTTAGACCTTTTGCCGTCTGCTAGTGAGTTATACGCAGAGAAGACCATTCCTTACATCTGCTGCAACGGATTAAGTCTTTCCTTGCCTCCTAAAACTAATATAGTGAGCCACACGTATTGACTTTGTACATTGGCACCACCAGCTGCGGTATCACGCGATTCATCAATTAATGGGTGTGTCCAGTAAAACTGACGAACGTGTTTTTCCAGTGCCTGTTCACTGCGGTAGAACGAACGAGAACTGCTGCAGTATCACAGGTAATCAGTGTTCCTGATGTTGTTTCACAGTTTAGGTGGAGAAGACTGTGTATGTGTTTCGCTCAGCTCAATGCCGTTTTTGCGATAACTTTTTGCTGTGACAGTCACCCACTACATATGTCAATACTGAAGGAATCCTAAAGTACCATAGTCAGCTATGCTATAGATTGCATGTATACAATGGCTTCCCACAGTCAATGAGGCACCATATGAGGACACTGACAAAGGATTACATTAAATTGGGACAAAGTTGGTGAGCAGCATTCTAGGAAACAAGAACAGAATATGGCAGCGCAATGGCTCCCTACATTTGTATATGGGAATCGTCTGTATTTTCTATGGTGACTGGATTGATTGCAATGGTACTTCTCCTTCTCTTACCGTTTTTTGTTTGTAGTCCTGTGTAATGAGCTGAACATTGCCGAAAGCAAAGTGTAATGGTGTAATGGCCACTTTATTTTCAAGTCAGTGATTGTTAGTTGGAGGATGAAAACATTAACTCTGGTACCATTCTTCCTTTGATCCAGTATGTGGGGGCTCAAAAAAGTAAACAAACAAGTAAAAGAAAAATTAGAAATTTTAAGTTTGATTATGGATCATACAGTAAAATTGCAAAAATAGTGAAACAAGGGACCTGCAGATATACTGGTGGACATTTTATCGCTATACGTACTTATGACTGAATTAGGGATTAAATGTCCACATATCTGCAGGTGTAGGCAAACTCCTTTGTTTCCTTACACTTTTATTATGATTATGATCCCTATAATTGAAGTTGAAGTTCATAATACTTGCTAAGCCATCAACACTGAAAGTTAAAAACTCCTTCAAAATCATGAACATTAAAAATAAACATTTAGCGATTCACAATGTATTCTAGTTAACTAACACTACCTTTGGAAACCACATCTGCTACTTAAGACTCCAAAAGGCCTCCCATCATGGTTGTCCATAATCTTATCATTGGAGCCGCATCAGCTTGACACACACTGCAACTGTCACTACCTTACCATGTGATTTTTATCCTGAGGCTGCAAGTACAACTTCTCACATCTATATGTAGGTGCTGTCAGTTAATTAGAATCTAAACCAAAATAGCCAAGCTGTAAAAAAAACAGTGCAGCTCCCAAAAAGGCCAGGATGAAAAAAGATGTGAAATCCAAGGTGGCGGCCAAGAAATGGCTGTGATCGTAGGTTAATGGCAAAAATTTTAATTACGACAATTCAGGTGAATTTGCTAGGAGGAGGCAACGCAAATTCACCTGAATTGCATTGATTGAATTCACAATTCAGGTGAATTCACTAGGAGGAGGCAACCCAAATTCACCTAGTTGTCTCTGTCTGGGTGTTTGTAAACTTAATCATCTCTTGCGTACTATTTCCCCAAATTGTATTATTTCTCAACTTGAACGTTTTGATTATAATCTTCGATCTGCTTTAGGTCGTATTTGCAAATCTTCTATATCTGACTTATCTTGGCTGCAGGCCAATCTACCATGTTCTATGGGAGGATTGGGTAATTCACAATTCAGGTGAATTCACTAGGAGGAGGCAACCCAAATTCACCTAGTTGTCTCTGTCTGGGTGTTTGTAAACTTAATCATCTCTTGCGTACTATTTCCCCAAATTGTGTTATTTCTCAACTTGAACGTTTTGATTATAATCTTCGATCTGCTTTAGGAATCTTCTATATCTGACTTATCTTGGCTGCAGGCCACTCTACCGTGTTCTATGGGAGGATTGGGTTTGCGTGAAGCTACCAGTACCTCTTCAGCAGCCTTTTTAGGCTCTTGTTTCAGCTCCCAAGAATTGTGTTATCGTCTGCTCCAGTCTTTTAGTGGGGGTCCTGACGTGTTTCCTTCCATCCCAGATCAGGATGTTGCTACCTCAATTCTGCTGCCCTTGATTAACAGTGATTCCCTTCCTGATCTTATCCATCCAGCTTGTGGGCAGCGTGTTTTCCAACATGAACTTGGTATTGCTCGTCAGACCCTTTTGCTTAATTCACTTACCATTCGGGACCAAGCCAGAATTCGTTCAATTTCTGCTGACCCCTGTACCAGTTCATGGCTTCAGGCCATTCCTTGTGATTCTTTAGGCCTATCCATGTCCTCACAGGAGTTTGTATATTCTCTTCGATACTGGCTTGGTGTCCCTCTCTTTTCTGCCACTTCTCCAGTTCGCTGCCCATGTGGTAGTGTTGTTGATCAATTTGGTGATCATCTGCTGGGCTGTGAACATGGACCCATGCGTATACCTAGGCACGATGCTTTATGTGATGTGATATATCATGCTTTACTTCAGGACAACACTGGTTGCCGTAAAGAGCAACGGTGTGCTGGTTCCCGATTGGATCGCCCAGGTGATGTTTTTCACCCTGACTTTGTGCATGGGAAGCCTGCGTACTTCGATGTTACTGTGCGTTGTCCATTACAAGAATCTCTGTTGGGTTGGTCTGCAGTTTCAGCAGGTGTGGCTGCTGCTAAGGGAGAAGAAGATAAGGATGCTCACCATGATGAGCTTGTACAGGCTGCTGGAGGTGTTTTTGTTCCCCTGGTGGTTGGATCCTTGGGTTTGTGGTCTGTTGCTAGTCGTCCTGTCTTTCAGGATATTGCTTTGAGGACAACCACCAGGAGTGGCATTTCTCGTGGCATAACACACCGCCATCTGCTAGAGCAACTCTCTGTTTGTCTGTGGCGCCACAATGCCCGGACATTTTTACATCTATTTAGCCTGTTGCCTGGCAGTCCTTTGTGGGAGTTGAACTCTGTTTCATGCTCCCACTCCCTGCAGTTTGGCCAGTAGACTGCAGGGCTTTCTTGTTAAGGCCCCTGTCCAGGGGTTTTGCTGTGTATGCTGGCAGTCCATGCGGTGTTTTTGTAGGCCTGTGTAGGCTCTGTAGGTTTAGCTGCTTTTTCTTTCTTCTGCTTTTTGTCATTTATAAATTAAATTAGGTTTAATTTCTAGCTAGAGATCGGGGAGGATGGGAGTGCCATTAGGGCCGGAATAAAAAAAATATATATATATATATATATAAAAATTCACCTGAATTGTCGAAATTAAAATTTTTTCCATTAACCAGCCATTTCTTGGCCGCCACCTTGGATTTCAAAACTTTTTTCATCCTGGCCTTTTTGGGGGGCGCACTCTTTTTAACAGCTTGGCTGTTTTAGATCAAGACACACGGTAGTGTGTCGTGCAGCCCAAGAAGCCGGCGCGTAACACCCGTGAGTATATTGACAGGAAGAAAATGCAATTTTCGCACATCCGTAGCTCTGTGCTGCATTGATGAAACAAGACGATTTTTGCTGTGGACACTCCCTCCACCTTCAGCACTCCACAATCCAAATTAGAGCAAAATCGCTTCAAGCGTTCCCGAGATATACGACTTCAAAAATTGGTTTATTTTCTTCGTTTTTCTTCTTATCTAATCCAAAACAGCCAAGCTGTAAAAAACATTGCGGCCCTCAATGGTGAAAACAGATGTGAAATCCAAGGTGGCGGCCAAGAAATGGCTGTGATGGTAGGTTAATGGTAAAAATTTTAATAACGACAATTCAGGTGAATTTTTGTGCCGCTTGGTCTTGGCAAATAAATTCACCTAAATTACCGTTATTAAAATTTTTACCATTAACCTACCATCACAGCCATTTCTTGGCCGCCACCTTGAATTTCACATCTTCTTTCACCATAGCCTTTTTGAGGGCTGCACTGTTTTTTACAGCTTGGCTGTTTTGGATTAGATTTCATTTCTTTTTGTATTTGTATACCACCAGCCGGCTTTGGGACTTTTTTAACCTGTCTTTTTTTTCTTTACCACAGGAAGAAGAAAGATGAAGCAGATGTACTTTAAATATTTCTGATTTTATCAATAAATGTACAAATTATATATATAATACATATATTTATTACAGAACTCTCCATGGTGGTTTCTTTGTAACTGAACACTCTACAAGGTGACTTCTTCTTGATGCCCTCTCTACAGGGTGAATTGTTAGTAGCTGAATAATCTACAAGGTAACTTCTTCTAGCTGATCTCTCTACAGGGTGATTTGTTTGTAGCTGAACTATCTACAATGTAACTTCTTCTAGCTGATCTCTCTACAGGGTGGTTTGTTTGTAGATGAATTCTGTGCAAGTGATTTGTTTGCAGCTGAGCTCTTTACAGAATGGTTTCTTTGTAGCTGAACTCTCTACAAGGTAACTTCTTCTAACTGATCTTTCTACAGGGCAATTTGTTTGTGGCTGAATTTTCTACAGGGTGATTTCTTTGAAGCTGAACTCTCTACAAGGTAACTTCTCCTAGCTGATCTTTCTACAGGGAGATTTGTTTGTAGCTGAACTCTCTACAGGTGATTTGTTTGCAGCTGAACTCTCTACATGATGGTTCTTTGTAGCTGAACTCTCTACAAGGAAACTTCTTCTAGCTGATCTTTCTACAGGGAGATTTGTTTGCAGCTCAACTCTCAACATGATGGTTTCTTTGTAACTGAACTCTCTACAAGGTGACTTCTTCTAGCTGATCTTTCTACAGGGTGATTTGTTTGTAGCTGAATTCTCTACAAGGAAACTTCTTCTAGCTGATCTTACTACAGGGAGATTTGTTTGTAGCTGAACTCTCTACAGGTGATTTGTTTGCAGCTGAACTCTCTACATGATGGTTTCTTTGTAGCTGAACTCTCTACAAGGTAATTTCTTTTAGCTGATGTCTCTACAAGGTCACTAGTTTGTAGCTGAACTCTCTACATGATGATTTCTTTGTAACTGAACTCTCTACAAGGTGACTCCTTCTAGCTGATCTTTCTACAGGGTGATTTGTTTGTAGCTGAACCCTCTACAAAGAAACTTCTTCTAGCTGATCTCTCTACAGGGAGATTTGTTTGTAGCTGAACTCTCTACAGGTGATTTGTTTGCAGCTGAACTCTCTACATGATGGTTTCTTTGTAACTGAACTCTCTACAAGGTGACTCCTTCTAGCTGATCTTTCTACAGGGTGATTTGTTTGTAGCTGAACTCTCTACAAGGAAACTTCTTCTAGCTGATCTCTCTACAGGGAAATTTGCTTGTAGCTGAACTCTCTACAGGTGTTTTGTTTGCAGCTGAACTCTCTACATGATGGTTTCTTTGTAGTTGAACTCTCTACAAGTTAATTTCTTCTAGCTGATCTTTCTACACGGTGATTTGTTTGTAGCTGAACTCTCTACAAGGAAACTTCGTCTAGCTGATCTCTCTACAGGGAGATTTGCTTGTAGCTGAACTCTCTACATGTGATTTGTTTGCAGCTGAACTCCTACATGATAGTTTCTCTATAGCTGAACTCTCTATAAGGTAACTTCTTTTAGCTGATGTCTCTACAAGGTCACTAGTTTGTAGCTGAACTTTCTACATGATGGTTTCTTTGTAACTGAACTCTCTGCAAGGTGACTTCTTCTAGCTGATCTCTCTACAGGGTGATTTGGTTGTAGCTGAACTCTCTACAAGGAAACTTCTTCTGGCTGATCTCTCTACAGGGAGATTTGTTTGTAGCTGAACTCTCTACAGGTGATTTGTTTGCAGCTAAACTCTTTACATGATGGTTTCTTTGTAGCTGAACTCTCTACAAGGTAACTTCTTCTATTGATCTCTCTACAGGGCAATTTGTTTGCAGTTGAACTCTCTACATGGTAGTTTCTTTGTAGTTGAACTCTACAAGGTGATTTCTTCTAGCTGAACTATCCCTTTCCATAGTTGCATAAACTCCCTATAAGGTAACTTTTTCTAGCTGATCTCTCTACAGGGTGAATTGTTTGCAGCTGATCTCTCTACAGGGTGACTTGTTTCTAGCTGATCTCTATACAGGTTGCTTGTTTCTATCTGATCTCTTGAATTCTCTTCAGGGTGACTGCTCTATTAGGATGACTGCTCTATTAGAGTATCTCGATCTCGCACTTGCTGCACCAAGTTGGATTTCGTGTTATAACTCCGTGGCTTTAAGTCTGATTCTTCTACACCATTGAAGAGCCTTTCTAAGATGATTACTCCATCTATACAGCGATTTTCAAAGCATTCTCCTTAGCGGTTTATCTGGTAGGCGTGGCAAGTAGTCGTTTTTATTAGCTAATCTTGATTGCGTAATTGTTACACACTGTTGGTTTTTTCGTTGTATCTTCCTGGTTTTTAGCTCGATTTCTTTCAAACCACAAAAGGTTTGAGGTTCAATAGTTAACCTAATTACCCACCGGTTTTCAGCTTCTTCCCATACGCGGTTTACCCTGTAGGCGTGACAACATATTGGTGTTATTTTTCGTGAATAATCGATCATAACTCTTTTCCTGTTTATCGTATCTAATCCAAAACAGCCAAGCTGTAAAAAAAGTGTGCGGCCCTCAGAAAGGCTATGGTGAAAAAAGATGTGAAATCCAAGGTGGCGGCCAAGAAATGGCTGTGATGGTAGGTTAATGGTAAAAATTTTAATAATGACAATTCAGGTAAATTTTGTGAAGCGGCACAAAAATTCACCTGAATTGTCGTTATTAAAATTTTTACCATTAACCTACCATCACAGCCATTTCTTGGCCGCCACCTTGGATTTCACATCTTTTTTCACCATAGCCTTTCTGAGGGCTGCACACTTTTTTTACAGCTTGGCTGTTTTGGATTAGATTTCATTTCTTTTTGTATTTGTATACCCCAAAGCCGGCCTATGGCCAGCTTTGGGACTTTTTTAACCTATGTTTTTTTTCTTTACTACAGGAAGAAGTAAAGATGAAGTAGATGTACTTTAAATATTTTATCAGTAAATGTACAAATTATATATATAATACATATGTGACCGGATTTGCAAAAAGGGGCCTTCCACACACATCCAATTTGCCAACTTTGACAATTGATAACTTCAGATTAGAAAGAGCTATTGCCTTGAAATTTGGGCAGTGGTAGTTTCTTTGCAGCTGAACTCTCCACATGATGGTTTCTTTGTAGCTGAACTCTCTACAAGGCAATTTCTTCTAGCTGATCTCTCTACAGGGAGATTTGTTTGTAGCTGAACTATCTACAAGGTAATTTCTTCTAGCTGATCTCTCTACAGGGTGATTTGTTTGTAGCTGAATTCTGTACAGGTGATTTGTTTGCAGCTGAGCTCTTTACAAAATGGTTTCTTTGTAGCTGAACTCTCTAAAAGGTAACTTCTTCTAACTGATCTTTCTACAGGGTGATTTGTTTGTAGCTGAACTATCTACATGGTGGTTTCTTTGTAACTGAACTCTCTACAAAGTAATTTCTTCTAGCTAATCTCTCTACAGGGTGATTTGTTTGTAGCTGAATTCTGTACAGGTGATTTGTTTGCAGCTGAGCTCTTTACAGAATGGTTTCTTTGTAGCTGAACTCTCTACAAGGTAATTTCTTCTAGCTGATCTCTCTACAGGGAGATTTGTTTGTAGCTGAACTATCTACAAGGTAACTTCTTCTAGCTGATCTCTCTACATGGTGATTTGTTCGTAGCTGAATTCTGTACAGGTGATTTGTTTGCAGCTGAGCTCTTTACAAAATGGTTTCTTTGTAGCTGAACTCTCTACAAAGTAACTTCTTCTAACTGATCTTTCTACAGGGTGATTTGTTTGTAGCTGAACTATCTACAAGGTAATTTCTTCTAGCTGATCTCTCTACAGGGAGATTTGTTTGTAGCTGAACTATCTACAAGGTAACTTCTTCTAGCTGATCTCTCTACATGGTGATTTGTTCGTAGCTGAACTCTCTACAAGGAAACTTCTTCTGGCTGATCTCTCTACAGGGAGATTTGTTTGTAGCTGAACTCTCTACAGGTGATTTGTTTGCAGCTAAACTCTCTACATGATGGTTTCTTTGTAGCTGAACTCTCTACAAGGTAACTTCTTCTATTGATCTCTCTACAGGGCAATTTGTTTGCAGTTGAACTTTCTACATGGTAGTTTCTTTGTAGTTGAACTCTACAAGGTGATTTCTTCTAGCTGAACTATCCCTTTCCATAGTTGCATAAACTCCCTCTAAGGTAACTTTTTCTAGCTGATCTCTCTACAGGGTGAATTGTTTGCAGCTGATCTCTCTACAGGGTGACTTGTTTCTAGCTGATCTCTATACAGGTTGCTTGTTTCTAGCTGATCTCTTGAATTCTCTTCAGGGTGACTGCTCTATTAGGATGACTGCTCTATTAGAGTATCTCGATCTCGCACTTGCTGCACCAAGTTGGATTTCGTGTTATAACTCCGTGGCTTTAAGTCTGATTCTTCTACACCATTGAAGAGCCTTTCTAAGATGATTACTCCATCTATACAGCGATTTTCAAAGCATTCTCCTTAGCCGTTTATCTGGTAGGCGTGGCAAGTAGTCGTTTTTATTAGCTAATCTCGATTGCGTAATTGTTACACACTGTTGGTTTTTTCGTTGTATCTTCCTGGTTTTTAGCTCGATTTCTTTCAAACCACAAAAGGTTTGAGGTTCAATAGTTAACCTAATTACCCACCGGTTTTCAGCTTCTTCCCATACGCGGTTTACCCTGTAGGCGTGACAACATATTGGTGTTATTTTTCGTGAATAATCGATCATAACTCTCTTCCTGTTTATCGTATCCTAGCCAAAGTTTGGTACAGAGATGCGCCTTTATACCCCCCTTCTGTGTGCCAAATTTCAAGGCAATCGGATATGGCGTTCGCGTTTTATAGCAGTTTTTGTAAGTGTGCGAAAAGAGGAAGAAAAATAAGAAGAAAAAAACGAAGAAACTAAGCCAATTTTTGAAGTCGCATATCTCGGGAATTCGTGAAGCGATTTCGCTCTAATTTGGAATGTGGAGTGCTTAAGGTGGAGGGAGTGTCCACAGCAAAAATTGTCTTGTTTCATTAAGGCAGCACAGAGCTACGGAGGTGCGAAAATTTCGTTTTCTTTCTTCCTGCGGGTGTTGCGCGCCGGCTTCTTGGGCCGCACGACACACTACCGTGTGTCTTGATTTTTCTTCCTCTTTTCGCACACTTTCAAAAACTGCTATAAAACGCGAACGCTATATCCGATTGCCTTGAACTTTGGCACACAGAAGGGGGGTATAAAGGCGCATCTTTGTACCAACTTTGGCTAGGATACGATAAACAGGAAAATAGTTATGAGCGATTATTCACTAAAAATAACACCAATATGTTGTCACGCCTACAGAGTAAACCGCGTATGGGAAGAAGCTGAAAATCGGTGAGTGAATAGGTTAACTATTGACCCTCAAACCTTTTGAGGTTTGAAAGAAATCGAGCTAAAATCCAGGAAGATACAACGAAAAAACCAACAGTGTATAACAATTACGCAATCGAGATTAGCTAATAAAAAAATGACTACTTGCCACGCCTACCAGACAAACCGCTAGGGCGAATGCTTTGAAAATCGCTGTATAGAAGGAGTAATCATCTTAGAAAGGCTCTTCAATGGTGTAGAAGAATCAGACTTAAAGCCACGGAGTTATAACACGAAATCCAACTTGGTGCAGCAAGTGCGAGATCGAGATACTATAATAGAGCAGTCATCCTAATAGAGCAGTCACCCTGAAGAGAATTCAAGAGATCAGCTAGAAACAAGTAACCTGTATAGAGATCAGCTAGAAACAAGTCACCCTGTAGAGAGATCAGCTACAAACAATTCACCCTGTAGAGAGATCAGTTAGAAAAATTTACCTTATAGGGAGTTCATGCAACTATAGTTCAGCTAGAAGAAATCACATTGTAGAGTTCAGCTACAAAGAAACTACCATGTGGAGAGTTCAACTACAAACAAATCGCCCTGTAGAGAGATCAATAGAAGTTACCTTGTAGAGAGTTCAGCTACAAAGAAACCATCATGTAGAGAGTTCAGCTACAAACTAGTGACCTTGTAGAGACATCAGCTAAAATAAATTACCTCGTACAGAGTTCAGCTACAAAGAAACCATCATGTAGAGAGTTCAGCTGCAAACAAATCACCTGTAGAGAGTTCAGCTACAAACAAATCTCCCTGTAGAGAGATCAGCTAGAAGAAGTCACCTTGTATAGAGTTCAGATACAAAGAAACCACCATATAGAGAGTTCAGCTACAAACTAGTGACCTTGTAGAGACATCAGCTAAAATAAATTACCTCGTACAGAGTTCAGCTACAAAGAAACCATCATGTAGAGAGTTCAGCTGCAAACAAATCACCTGTAGAGAGTTCAGCTACAAACAAATCTCCCTGTAGAGAGATCAGCTAGAAGAAGTCACCTTTTATAGAGTTCAGATACAAAGAAACCACCACAATTATAGAGAGTTCAGCTACAAACTAGTGACCTTGTAGAGACATCAGCTAAAATAAATTACCTCGTACAGAGTTCAGCTACAAAGAAACCATCATGTAGAGAGTTCAGCTGCAAACAAATCACCTGTAGAGAGTTCAGCTACAAACAAATCACCCTGTAGAAAGATCAGCTAGAAGGAGTCACCTTGTAGAGAGTTCAGTTACAAAGAAATCATCATGTAGAGAGTTCAGCTACAAACTAGTGACCTTGTAGAGACGTCAGCTAAAAGAAATTACCTTGTAGAGAGTTCAGCTACAAACAAATCTCCCTGTAGAAAGATCAGCTAGAAGAAGTTACCTTGTAGAGAGTTCAGCTACAAAGAACCATCATGTACAGAGTTCAGCTGCAAACAAATCACCTGTAGAGAGCTAAGCTACAAACAAATCTCCCTGTAGAGAGATCAGCTAGAAGAAGTTACCTTGTGGAGAGTTCAGCTACAAAGAAACCATTATGTAGAGAGTTCAGCTGCAAAGAAATCACCCTGTAGAGAGATCAGCTAGAAGAAATTACCTTGTAGAGATTTCGGTTGCAAAGAAACAACCATGTAGAGAATTCAGCTTCAAAGAAATCACCCTGTAGAAAACTCAGCCACAAACAATTGCCCTGTAGAAAGATCAGTTAGAAGAAGTTACCTTGTAGAGAGTTCAGCTACAAAAAAACCATTCTGTAAAGAGCTCAGCTGCAAACAAATCACCTGCACAGAATTCAGCTACAAACAAATCACCCTGTAGAGAGATCAGCTAGAAGAAGTTACCTTGTAGATTGTTCAGCTACTAACAATTCACCCTGTAGAAAGGGCAGCAAGAAGAAGCCACCTTGTAGAGTGTTCAGTTACAAAGAAACCACCATGGAGAGTTCTGTAATAAATATATGTATTATATATATAATTTGTACATTTACTGATAAAATCAGAAATATTTAAAGTACAACTGCTTCATCTTTTCTTCTTCCTGTGGTAAAGAAAAAAAAGACAGATTAAAAAAGTTCCAATGCCGGCCATAGGCCGGCTTTGTGGTTTTACAAATACAAAAAGAAATGAAATCTAATCCAAAACAGCCAAGCTGTAAAAAAACAGTGAGGCCCTCAAAAAGGCTATTGTGAAAAAAAATGTGAAATCCAAGGTGGCGGCCAAGAAATGGCTGTGATGGTAGGTTAATGGTAAAAATTTTAATAACGGCAATTTAGGTGAATTTTTTGCCAAGACCAAGCGGCACAAAAATTCACCTGAATTGTCGTTATTAAAATTTTTACCATTAACCTACCATCACAGCCATTTCTTGGCCGCCACCTTGGATTTCACATCTTTTTTCATCATAGCCTTTTTGAGGGCCGCACTGTTTTTTTACAGCTTGGCTGTTTTGGATTAGATACCATAATCAGGCAAAGAGTTATGAGCGATTATTCACAAAAAATAACACCAATATATTGTCACGCCTACAGGGTAAACGGCGTATGGAAGAAGCTGAAAATCGGTGGGTGAATAGGTTAACTATTGAACCGCAAACCTTTTGTGGTTTAAAAGAAATTGAGCTAAAAACCAGGAAGATGCAATGAAAAAACCAACAGTGTGTAACAATTATGCAACCGAGATTAGCTAATAAAAACAAAGTTGCTAAACTGCCTACAGAATTTTACTATAAAGTGTATTATGTAGTAGAGTTCCACAGGTTCCAGGGTTCCACAGGTTCCAGGGTTCCACAGGTTCCAGGGTTCCACAGGTTCCAGGGTTCCTGAGGTTCCAGAGGTTCCAGGGTTCCAGAGGTTCCAGAGGTTCCAGGGTTCCAGAGGTTCCAGTGGTTCCAGAGGTTCCAGGGTTCCAGAGGTTCCAGGGTTCCAGAGGTTCCAGGGTTCCAGAGGTTCCAGAGGTTCCAGGGTTCCAGACATTCCAGAGGTTCCAGTTTCTTTATAGAGGTTCCCGATAAATAACATATATCTAGGTTTTTGATAACAAACTACTGAGATCACTCTAGAATTCAACCTCAAATTACAAAACTTTTACCCAGGAAGCATACCCCATGCACTCTATTGTTTTTTGTGCTATAGTATAGCAATAATAAATAAATAATATAAGTGTGATTACATTGATATACCTTTCTATACATAATTTAAGTTAGGACCTGCCATCACAAAAAGAACCTATCAATTAAAAAATTCTTGGAGTTTCCCATGCCATCAATAGCAGGGCACTGTTTTGTAACAACAACAGTAAATTAATACTGTTACAGTTGGCAGATTGTAAAATTTTTGAACCGGTATAGTGAGTTAATATTTTGTGCGTGTTTGCATGTGTTAGCTATGATGACATTGGTAATGTTGAGTCACTACAACCAAAAAGGAAGTTCCAAATGACTACTCTATATTTTTAGAGAGAGTAGATTACAGTGGAACTGAGCACCTTGAAACCAGGGGTGGTCAATAAGTATGAAAAATCTGTATCTCTGAAACTGTGTATAAAATTAATAACATAAAAATATCATTATTATCATTTACCCTAATAGAACAGTCACCACTCTAATAGAGCATTCATTTCCATAGTTCAGTTAACTGAGAATCTGGATTAGTCTGGTTAAGTGGGGTCCAGTTAACTGAGGTTTCACTGTAATAAATCCTTTATGATAACTTGAATAACGTAACCTGAAATATATAGGCCTGAAAAACAGCATAATTATGATACTATGTGCATTCTTTGTAATTGCTGAAAAGTATGACTTAAAAATTACCTTAAGATTCAAACTTGCAGCACCTAATTTTCAGACGTTCATGCCCCCAAGACCCCCTAGCTGGAGCATGCTTTTTATGCTGAGTGTGTTTCACACACTAGAGTATGTGTATCATTTCATGGTCAAACATAACCACTGCAAGGTCTAGATCTGCCTCACCTATTTAAAATTTATACACTTCTGATTAGGCTTGCAAATTATTATTCTTCTGGTGTACTCTTAATAGCAATTACCCCTGTACCATCTTATAACCAGCCACTATGCTGACTCCCCTATGTATGTGTTCTACCTTTATAGATGCCAATATTCTCTGGCAAAAAAAAATTGTACATAAGATCCACTTTTGTAAAATTATTTATATGCATTGTTTCCAGACAGGAATAAAAGGCAAAAATAAAACACACAGCTATAATCACAGCACTACAATGTCATCTATTTCTTTAACTTTCTTTTTTTACAAGGCTGCTCCACCAATGATTTACTTCTAGTCTTCTGAGCTGTGTGTAACAAAAGTAATACACAGTTATTACAGTTACAACTATTGAACAGCTAGGTCAGTAAATAGTCCTGTCAAGGAGTACAGTAATGCTGTTGTAGGATCCATTCTAAAATGCTGCATGCTCCTAAAATTTCACCCATGAAATCCTTTTAGAAACATCACAGGGCAAAAAGCACCATAATGTCATTGTGTTTCCAATGTCAAGAAATGATACAGTACTCAAATTTATTGAATTGCTGATGTCCAAACTTTGGCCTGCATGTATACCTATCTGTCAGCCTGGCTGCATTAGAGATCAAATATCTGCTAGTACATCAGCAGGTGTAGGCATTTGCTTGTTTCACTACTTTTATTTTTCTTTGTGATCTCTAATAGAATTTGGATTTTTCCTGCTTACTTACATGTACATATTGTAACATGATTATGACTGTGATGAGTTATGTATGCTACATCAAAAGAAAAAGGGTATCATTTTTGTTTAAATAAGCAGCCCAAATAACATCAATTATGAGAAGTGTCTCTGTTATTAATATGAAAACAAGGGTGACTCACAAACAAAAACAATAAAATGTGGTTGTGTTTGGTGCTTGCCCTACATTTCAGAACTGAGCAAGTTACTGGTTGTTTTTCTGCTTTGTGTTCTTTCACTGAGTGTGTCATCTTTTCCTCTCATTTTACATGCACCTTTTTCAACATCACATTTTATATTTGTGCTTTCACTACACCTAAATGTCACTGGCAACACCAATGTCCACCATGTAGCATGTGCATGCATGCAATATCTTACCAAACTTTTCAGTATGTGCATGTTTAACTTTAAGTGTATTATACTGAAAGGGTGTGGCTAACTAGGGTTAAAGCCATACACATAATTGGACAATGGTAAGTTTCTTTAATGTCAAAGTTCTCTCCACCGGGTAAATAATAACTGTACCATATTCAAACACTATGTAATAATTACAGTGCACACTTGCAATGAGTATGCAATTGTGGCATACAATAATGTAGCTTACCCATACCAATTTAAGTAATTACTAAATCTTTATACCATGATTTATTATAAAATACAACTAAATGCTATTAGTGTTTTCTGTTATGTTACTAACTAAAATTGTTGGTTGGTAACAGGTAGTACTCAATGGTATGTAAAATACTATGTGCACATGCAATTCCCTTATCTTTATACATGGATTTATGTGTTCACATACATGATTTTCAACAGGTATGAACAGCATTGCATTAAAATTTCCATTGCATTAGTTGGTTTTTAATTTTTGCAGATATGATAAGTTAGCTAGGTACCTGTATCAACACTAGTATAAATAATTTCAATAAAGTAGATCTAATCTTATGTACAATAATAACAATTTTATGTAAGAGAGTTTTAGCATCTATAAAGGTATATAGTTATTATAGAGAACACCTACATTGGGAAGTCAGCATAGTGGCCGGTTATAAGATGGTAATTGCTAGAGTAAACCTGAACCACATACACTCTCAGAACCAGTCTTGTTCCTATATTACAAGTGGAACAAAAAATTAGGAATTTTCAATATGAGTAGGGATCAAAGTAATAAAAAGTACTGAAACAAGAGAGATTATCTACCACCTGAAGTCATGCTAGTACACACGTAATCGCTACTTCAGTTGCCAAGATTTAAGATATAATGGCACTGAAGTAGGGATTATGTGTGTACTAGCATGACTTCAGGTGGTAGATAATCTCTCTTGTTTCAGTACTTTTTATTACTTTGATCCCTACTCATATTGAAAATTCCTAATTTTTTGTTCCACTTGTTTGTGTACTTTTTACAAACATTGCATGAATCTTATCTTTTATGTGCATGCAGTTTCTATTACACAGGACACTAAAGTTACTTTTCCAAGTCTTGATGGTAGTATTCCCTTTGCCTTTCCGCTGACTCAATGCGAGACTTTGCCAAATCTTTGTTAAATGATGTTTTGGTGGCTTCAGCTGATTTCTCACGCGACGCTGTTACATTTTTGTAGTACTCATTAGCATGACTCTGTGATCGGCATTCACTGCTGTACTTGTCCTTTCTCTCTGAGAGTATAGACTCTGTACGAGCTTCATAGTATGCCCTGTTATTCTCCTTCTTTCTACTCTTCCGCGCCACTTCCTTCGAAGGCATTGCCGCACCCAATATTGCCTCAGAGAGAACACACAAAGCAATAATAACCACAATACCCTTAGCTAACGCTATTTTGCTACAAATTATTTCTAATATCACTCAAATACTTGAGGTAGATACGTTGTTTACAGCAAAGAAATGCGTTTACAAACGCAAGCAATATTAATTTTGCCGGTTAACTTTGCCAGAAACAAAAGATATAAGTCGCTAAATATATTCACTTACACGTACAAAGCTTCCCGATTGTGAACAGCTCGCTCTTCCTGCTCAAAATCAACTTCGAACTTTCAACCACATGTATTCGAATATTTTACCGCGAAGATTATGATTACTCTATTTAGCGAGCACTCTTATTGAAATGGACGGCGCCGTACATTGAAGCCATTTGTGGAGTTATTAACACTACCTGTAGTGAATCCAGGATGATGGCGACATTAAAGAATGATGAAAGGTAAGACCCTAGTGCAAGGATTGTATTTCTATCGGTGTAGGAAAGGTTTAATCTATAGGCAAAGCGAGCCGTTTTCATGCAAAAAGTAGGACTGTAGCTGTTGCCATCTTCCCGCTAGGCCTGGCTGAAGGCATCAGTTAGGGAGTCAGTCACTAGAAAATTCGATCAGATAGAATTTTTTTTAAAATTCGTGGAAACTCATAGGATGCATTTCGTGTCGTTTTGAAGGTGAAATCGTGCTTCACTTTTGTAATACAATACTGCTGAATCGCCGAGATGGTTTTGCAAGTCTGCTTTTGGTGCGTAATTTTTTGGCGGGAAATCGTGAACCTTGACGATCCCTACCATTAAGTACTACCGTACTTAATGATAGTAATTTGTCTGAAATGGTAACTTTACTACCCTACTCCAGCCATATGCTGACAAGGTTGCAGCACATGCAACAAGACAGAATACAAAGGTTTTGATTGGTAGGAAAAGGACACCAACGTGCCAAGTAACATTTCTTTTGTAATTGGGATAGTGCTCATCAAACCTGAAGAAATTATAATAGAAACCAGTGGGCTAAAGAATCATAATTATAATATGAGCCTCATCAAGGGCATATAAATTTTAAATAGGTGAGGCAGATCTAGACCTTGCAGTGCTTATGTTTGACCATGAGATGATGCACGTATACTAGTGTGTGAAACACACTCAGCATGAATAGCATGCTCCAGCAAGGGGATCTTGGGAAATGAAACTTGTGAAAAATAGGTGTTACAAGTTTGAATCTTAAAGAAATTTTAAGTCATACTTTTTAGCAATTGCAAAGAATGCACATAGTATCATAATTATGCGGTGTTTCAGGCTTATATATTTCAGGCCTATATATTCCAGGTTACGCTATTCAAGTTATCATTAAGGATTTATTACAGTGAAACCTCAGTTATGTAGACTTCACTTATCCAGACTAATCCAGATTATTGCTCTATTAGAGTGGTGACTATTTTATTAGGGTAAATGATAGTAATGGTATTTTTAGGTTATTAATTTTATACACAGTTTCAGAGATACAGACTTTTCATACTTATGGACTACCCCTGGCTTCAAGGTGTTCAGTTCCACTGTAATATACTCTCCTATCAATATAGAATAGTCATTTGGAATTTCCTTCTTGGATGTAGTGACTCAACATCAACAATGTCATCATAGCTAACACATGTATACACACACAAAATATTATCTCAGTACCGGTTCAAAAACTTTACAATGTGCCCTAACTTAAATTATGCATAGAAAGACATATCAGTGTAATCACACTTATATTATTAATTTATTATTGATATATTATAGTACATAAAACATGCAAATCTAGAGTGTATGGGGTATGCATCCTGGGTAAAAGTTTTGTAAGGTGAGGTTAAATTCTCGAGTGATCTCAGCAGTTTACAAAAAAACTACATATTTTATTTATAAAGAACCTCTATAAAGAACTCTGGAACCTCTACACTATTACAAATGAAGAGTAACCACCACTCTAAAAACTTCCCAGGGTAGAAAGGATTTAATAACTTTGGAGAGTAAATAAACTCTGAAGAGAATAACTGAAGACTAAGTCACACCACCTTCTGAGCATGTGTTACTCCTTTAGAGTAATAGTTACTTTACCTGGAGCCTCTGGAACTCTGGAACCACTGGAACCCTGGAACCTCTGGAACCACTGGAACCTCTGGAACTCTGGAACCTCTGGAACCTCTGGAACCCTGGAACCTCCGGAACCTCTGGAACCTCCGGAACCTCTGGAACCCTGGAACCTCCGGAACCCTGGAACCTCCGGAACCCCCGGAACCCTGGAACCTCCGGAACCCTGGAACCTCCGGAACCCTGGAACCTCCGGAACCCTGGAACCTCCGGAACCCTGCAACCTCTGGAACCATGGAACCTCTAGAACCCTAGAACCTGTGGAACTCTACTACATAATACACTTTATAGTAAAATTATGTAGACAGTTTAGCAACTTTTTAGTAAAAAATGACTACTTGCCACGCCTACCAGATAAACTGCTTGGGGTAATGCTTTAAAATTCGCTGTACAGATGGAGTAATTATCTTAGAAAGGCTCTACAATGGTGTAGAAGAATCAGACTTAAAGCCACGGAGTTATAACACGAAATCCAACTTGGTGTAGCAAGTGCGAGATTGAGATACTCTAATAGAGCAGTCATCCTAATAGAGCAGTCACCCTGAAGAGAATTCAAGAGATCAATTAGAAACAAGTAACCTGTATAGAGATCAGCTACAAACAAATCACCCTGTAGAGAGTTCAGCTACAAACAATTCACCCTGTAGAGAGATCAGCTAGAAGAAGTTACCTTGTAGGTACGGAAAGAGATATTTCAGCTAGAAGAAATCACCTTGTAGAGTTCAGCTACAAAGAAACCACCATGTAGAGAGTTCAGCTACAAACAAATCGCCCTGTAGAGAGATTAGCTAGAAGAAGTTACCTTGTAGAGAGATCAGCTACAAAGAAACCATCATGTAGAGAATTCATCCGCAAACAAATCACCTGTAGAGAGTTCAGCTACAAACAAATCTCCCTGTAGAGAGATCAGCTAGAAGAAGTTTCCTTGTAGAGAGTTCAGCTACAAACAAATCACCCTGTAGAAAGATCAGCTAGAAGAAATCACCTTGTAGAAAGTTCAGCTTCAAAGAAACAATCATGTGAGAGTTCAGCTACAAACAAATTGCCCTGTAGAGAGATCAGCTAGAAGAAGTTACCTTGTAGAGAGTTCAGCTACAAAGAAACCATTCTGTAAAGAGCTCAGCTACAAACAATTCACCCTGTAGAGAGATCAGCTGGAAGAAGTTACCTTGTAGGTACGGAAAGAGATATTTCAGCTAGAAGAAATCGCCTTGTAGAGTTCAGCTACAAAGAAACCACCATGTAGAGAGTTCAGCTACAAACAAATCGCCCTGTAGAGAGATTAGCTAGAAGAAGTTACCTTGTGGAGAGTTCAGCTACAAAGAAACCATCATGTAGAGAATTCATCCGCAAACAAATCACCTGTAGAGAGTTCAGCTACAAACAAATCTCCCTGTAGAGAGATCAGCTAGAAGAAGTTTCCTTGTAGAGAGTTCAGCTACAAACAAATCACCCTGTAGAAAGATCAGCTACAAGAAATCACCTTGTAGAGAGTTCAGCTTCAAAGAAACAATCATGTGAGAGTTCAGCTACAAACAAATCACCCTGTAGAGAGATCAGCTAGAAGAAATTACCTTGTAGATAGTTCAGCTACAAACAAATCATCCTGTAGAGAGATCAGCTAGAAGAAGTTACCTTGTAGATCGTTCAGCTACAAACAATTCACCCTGTAGAGAGATCAGCTAGAAGAAGTTACCTTGTAAAGTGTTCAGTTGCAAAGAAAACACCATGGAGAGTTCTGTAATAAATATATGTATTACATATATAAAATGTGCATTTACTGATAAAATCAGAAATATTTAAAGTATTCAACATTTGTTTCATCTTTTTCTTCTTCCTGTGGTAAAGAAAAAAGATAGGTTAAAAAACCCTCAAAGCCGGCCATAGGCTGGCTTTGGGGTATACAAATACAAAAGGAAGTGAAATCTAATCCAAAACAGCCAAGCTGTCAAAAAAGAGTGCGGCCCCCAAAAAGTCTATGGTGAAAAAAGATGTGAAATCCAAGGTGGTGGCCAAGAAATGGTTGTGATGGTAGGTTAATAGTAAAAATTTTATTAACAACAATTCAGGTGAATTTTGTGCTGCTTGTTAGATTATGCTTATCTTTAGAATAATAAAGATAGATAAAAGCCAGTATAAATTATATGAAGTGATATCTTATCCAAAATAGCCAAGCTGTGAAAAAGGGTGCAGCTACTCAAAATACGTAGGCTATATGAAAAAGATATGATATCAATGAATATTATGTCAATTAATTTGTGACCTCAGACTCTATTTAGTCTGTTTTGGGTGGGTAATATTCACCTTGTTTTCTAATATACTCCATGCCTTCAGGCATAATACAACATATGTTCAAAATCTAGGTTTACCCAATGAGTATGCATTCCTAACATGTGATAGTGTAGTGTGACACTAAATTTTAATGGTGTCATGTGAGAATGCATGGTACCATGGTGCTTGTATTATCATGAAAGGTCCATATCAATTGTATAGCGGAAACAGCCATGGAAGTGGTAACTAGTTTGAGTGTAATTTAAAATAGAGTTTGAAGCAGTTAACCGCAGTACGTATAATGCACATATCATGGACTTACCTTTGTCCTCCTTTGTGCTCCAGTTCTTTTCACTGATAACCCAAGGTGTCAATTTGCAATAGTGTGATATGGCTTCCTCTGGCTGTGTCATGGTTTTTGCCCCACATTTTCCATAGTGACTGGATTCATTGCAAAAAAGTTTCTTGTACTGTTCTTTGTTTTTAATGCTGTGTAACAAGCGGAGCATAGCTACAAATGAAGTATAACGGCCACCTCACTTTTCAGTGCATAATTAATTATTGCATAGGGTACGCATTTAGATGCAAAATTATTTTATGGAATGCCTGGTACCATTCTTTCTTTTAATGTGTAACACATGGATTCAGTAGTCATACTGTAATTGTGTTATTAAAAAAGTAAATAAACAAGTAGAAGGAAAATTAGGAATTTAAGCGAAAAAGCAGGAAAACAAGGGAACAGCTGAAAGGTGTGAAACAAGGGAGGTTGCCTATACCTGCAGATATACTAGTGGACATCTAATCCCTAATTCAATCATGGTTATAGACTGAAGAGTAGGGATTAGATGTCCACTAGTATATCTGCAGGTACATATAGACAACCTCCTTTGTTTCACAACTTTCAGCTGTTCCCTTGTTTCCCTGCTTTTTAGTTCTTTGATCCCTAAATAATAGTTAGACACCAAGACCAAGAGAATTAAGTGATTTAGTAACTCTGATGGCCTGAGGCTGTAGCGTCCCTAGCACAGCAAGGGTGCAACTGAGAGTCTGAGGGGTTACTAAATTGCTTAGTTCCCATTGGTCGCTGTGTCTAACTTATTAGACTATGTACATATCTTTATAGCCAGAGTATGAGTGTGGGGTGAAAGAACAATGCAGAACAGCGGAACTGTTTCTTCCTGAAGTCCTTATAGCACCCACAAAAACAATTATTAAACCGGTAACCAAAGTAACAGCTAGAGCTACAGTACATACACCGTTTAGTCTACTATTTGTCCAGAATTATTTGCAGGACATGGAGAAGAAGGTTAAGAGTATTACAGTATTATCAAGTACTGCAGTGTGCCTTTCATGTTAATTATTTATCATGTACAAAATTGCTTGAGGGAAGGTTACTAAGTGAACATGTGTAGGTCACTAAGTGAGCATGTAAATGAGCCATACCATAGTCTAATCCAGCTTAAAATTCCTATTTTTCTTTCTACTTGTATAAATACAGTAACTTTCAGCAGTGGCTCATGTTTATTTTTGGTAACCATGTGCTTTTTACTTTCTTGGCTGCATGACTCACTACCATGAGTGTTGATTAGGATGTTTTGCTATAAGTGATAAAATCCAGTAGACCATTCTGCTAAGTAATTCAGCTATGTAATACAACTATTAGGGTGGAGTCCAAAATGGCTGTAGTGATATTTATGTCAAATAATTTTGTAATTTTACTATAAAAATTAATTGACATTGCATCTAGTATTTGCTGCCTCTTTGATATGACAACTTTTCAAGCCATTTTTCACAGTTTGGCTGCTTTGGATTATATGTAGGAGTACACTTCATTTATAACAAGTTGTAATTCATATGTATAATTTTGCAAGGGACAGTGTATTTAACACTGCCAGTCTGCCACACATTATTTATTTAAAGTTTTTCCACGCTAATTACTTATTAAAAGAATGTTTATAGCTAAGGGGTTGTGAACAGAGGCTGCATATATGTGAATAGAAAGCAAAACAATTCCGGTGAGGTTTCCTTAACAAAAATTTACATGTGCATACTTGTTTCTTTATATGCATGTTAATTTGTATAGGTGGGCAGAGCTGTGTTGATACAGTCAATGTTAACCAAAAAGGAAATTTTACTTTTAATGATAGCTTACAAGTGATAGTTCCAAACACTAAATTCTCATGTAATGGAAGAATAACTGGTTATATTATAAGTCTGAAACAAGTTGGCAACAACCCACAACACTATCCTACTATTCAAGTATGGCATCCTACAAGCTCATCATCATCATCATCATCATACAAACGGATAAGTCAATATGAACTTGTTCCTGGTGATATAACTGATATTAACAATGGAGAGTATTACTTAGCTAATGTGTCTCTTTCTGATGCTAAAATGGTTGAGTTTCAGTCAGGTGATATTATTGGATACTATATACCACAGCAAGGAAAGTATTATACTGTTTGGAATATTCAAACAGAAGGGTATATTTCTTACACCATTAAAGTACAAAATGAAAACAAGTTATCCACAAATTTTACTATCATAGATAGTACAGACTGGGAGGCATGGCAGCCCTTGATTAAAGTGTTATTTGGTAAGATTGTTTGGTGTATTTATATCCATACAAAAACAGCCAAGTTGTAAAATGGCTGCAGGTAAAAAAGGGTGTGAAATCAAACGTGGTGGCAAAGAAATGACTGTAATTAATTATCATGTTAATGCCAATAAGCCATTATTTATATTAGCGTTGCAGCCATTTCTTGGCTGTCCCTTGGCTTTTATGGGCTGCACCATTTTACTGCTTGGCTTACCTGTTTTTGCATGGATTTCACTATTTGTTGCTATAATATAGTATATTATATTGTTTGATAGCTGCAGTTTATATAATAGTTAGACATCAAGACACAGGGTTCTGCGAAATTCAGGGGCGTAGGCAGGGGGGGTTCGGATGGTTTGGATGAACTCCCCTTTCAGGGGCAGATTTTTTTAAATTAAAAATCACACCAAATCTTACAGCCCTGGAGCTCTCCGGTAGCTACTTGCCCACTGGTGCTCCTCTGCACTACTCCTGAGGGTCACATCACATTAATGCTGAACCATTGAAAAGCATATCTATTGCATCACGTGATCAATTGCGCACGTGATGCATGGTTGAAATGGTGCGAGTGAAATGGCGAAGGACTGTTCAATGGTCGGTTGAGACATATTACAAGGCAGCAGCTGATAAATTTTAGTGGTCATGTTATACATGTGTCAGGTTAGCACAAACTGTGAATTGTTGATGTATATTTACTTGACGAATGGTTTGTTTATTTGTTACATGTTATGGGCACGTGATGTCTCGAACACATTGGAGTACAAGCCAAGTCTGAAGTTGCTGACCATCAACAGGAGGACCGGCCGAGAATAATGTATCTGGAAAGAAGTATTACCAACTAAGGGACTCGAGTGTGGAGGGCTTCCGTGTGCTAGGAAATTGAAGTTGGCTGTCAGTATGCTGTCTGGAAGTGAACAGCTAGTTTTATAGTTTCTATAAGCTGCATAAACAGCAGTGTGTAGGTTTTAGCTAGTTAGATGCATAAACAGCACCTTTTAATGTTACTGCCTAAGGGCACATTTTGTGTATGCATCATATTAGTCCAAACATGGTCTAGGGGAAGCACCCAGGCCTTCTCCGTAAGACATTCCACTTTAAATCCGAACCCCCTTCAAAAAAGTCCTGGCTACGCCCCTGAAATTTAGTAGTCCAAAATTCCCTGTGTGAGCGAAGGGCCTAATGCATTTCGTGGACTGGACTCACGCACTGGGCTGGAAACAGTTTTTAAACAATAATCCAGACATTAACAATGTCTTGCAACACTGGAAACACCACTATCCAGCTACAACTACTGATACTGCTCTTCCTTACAAGTCAACAAACTAGCACGTGCACTAATTAATTAGAATACACTTACGATATACGAGTACTAGCAGTGATAAAACGTGGTAGAGGCTATTGCTGTAGCTTAGATGTCTTTCCTTTGTTGCTCCAGTACTTATAGCACTAGTGATAGGGCTGTAGTGATGAGCCAGTTTATTGCAGCCCCATCATCTCGCCGGGTGGTGCCTACCCTGCTAAGAATTATTACTGGCTCATCTCTACAACCTTAGCACTAGTGCTAAAGCAATAAAGGAAAACATCTACGCTACAATCAATAGCCTCTGTCATGCTTTATCACTGCTGGTACTCATGTATTGTAAGTGCATTCTAATTAATTAGTGCACGTGCTAGTTTGTTGACTTGTAAGGAAGAATGTATCAGCAGTTGTAGCTGGATAGTGGTGTCTCCAGTGTTGCAAGAGATGGATAATGTCTGGATTATTGTTTAAAAGCTGTTTCCAGCTCAGTGCGTGAGTCCAGTCCACAAAATACATTAGGCCTGAGTGAAGTGAGGGTGCAATTACAGAGCCTGAGGGTTTCTAAATTCTTTGGATCCCTTTGTTTTGATGTCTGACTGTACAGCTTGTTAGTGTACCTTCACTGCTGCTTGTGACATGAGAAATGTAGCATTCATTAGTAGAAACAAGCCCAATACACCTTCTTGTACCTTGTAACGGAACTTACTATCCAGTTAAACACCCATGCATTTCCAATGTTACAGGCACATGATTGCCATGTTTTGTATTGCCCCAGAGACTGGGATCTATTCAGACATAAACAAGGGATCTCCAGGATTTAGATACCTGTAAGTAGCCAATGAATTTCGAATATTTCACCTTTCTGTGGTCTAATAATAAAAAATTTAAAATATTGAGATTTTCTATTGAGTTGCAAATATAATACGGTGGTGCAGGAAGACCTATGATTTCCTCAGATCACCCACACTCATACTGTCTACAAGTACGTACACAAAAAACTTTTGAATTTTCACTAGAGTAGAGACCAAAGCACATTGATAAAAAGTACTGAAACAAGCTGGAGTAGTGCACAATATTAAATCACAGTAAAACAATAAGAAGTGCTATATCCCTACTATGCTCAAGATACCATAGTGGAAATGCACAGTAGGGATATATTGTTTTACTGTGATTTAATATCGTGCACTACTCCAGTTTGTTTCAGTGCTTTTATCAATGTGCTATGGTCCCTACTCTAGTTGAAAATTCCAAAAAATTTTGTGTACTTGCTTGTTAACTTTTTTTGTAAATAATTATTATGACTGGTGAACCCACACATACCAAATCTGAAATGGTGCCACATGCCCCAGCTATATCAATTATCATCTGAAAAGTAAAGTATCCATTACGCTTCGTTGTCAGCTATGTTTAACCCATTACACAGCATTACGAATCAAGAACTATTCAAAAAGCACCTCTGCAATCCACGCATACAGAAAAAAATGGCACTTTTTGCCCTAGTTATATCAATTATCATCTGAAAAGTGAAGTATTTGTTGTTGGCTATGTTCAACCTGTTACACAGCAGTACAAATCAAGAACTGTTTGAAAAGCACCTTTGCAATCAAAGTAGCCACTATGAAAATACAGACGATTTTTGTTACGAAGAGAAGCCATCACGTGCTACCGCCTAATTGACACTTTTTGCTGTCATGAAAGATGACAAAGGAGGACAATGCTAAGTCCATGAAGAATGCATTGTATGTACTGCAGTATGCCAAAATGCACGTACCTATTGGGTCATAGCAACGTCGAACAGTGAAAAAATCTAGCCTGTAGCTTTAGCCATTATTAAGTTATGCTTGTCTGATGGAATCATTCAGTCAGTCAATTACTTGGTCGATCAGTCAGTCAGTTACTCAGTCAGTTGGTTACTCAGTCAGTCAGTCACTAGAAAATTCCGTAATTTTTTTAAAAATCCCATGGCAACTTGTTGAAAATATTTCATGTCGATTTGAAGGCTTGTTTGGGCTTGGTTTTACCTAACCAGTACTGCCTCAGGAAAAGTGAGGCTGGTTTTTGAGTGATTTTCCTCCATGGGCCACGCCCACAATTTTGTAGTCCCTGCTATACAGTACAATATGATATCTGTAGCTATAGGTTCATGATTTTATGTGATAATACAATAATATGGACTCACCATGGCACTCTGACATGTGCCACGACAATCATGGTTAGTATAGTCTGTCAGTACTGCCAAGTCATCTTGAAGGTGGAATGTGACTGGTTTTTGGTTGTACTGCGAGAAATACAAATTTTTATGGTTTCTACAATATAGTTCTACCATACTAGACCCATATTATACATATACATGTACATACTGTATTTGCCAATCAGATATTTTATACATTAAAATACAATGGCTAATGACACCAACCATCGGTGTCAATTGACACCACCAAAAACTACTGACATTGACCAAAGCAACTCAATTATCAAGCCCACTAGTTGTATGAAAGAAAGTTTTTGGTGAGTTCGAGGCAAACTAGGGTTGGAGTTTGCAACCATAGCTTGCTTTGAGGTCACCAAGAATCTACCTTCTTACAGACAGTGAAAGACATCATTATTCTTAACAGGCAAACCTCAGCTACTGTAGTGGTAGGGTTAGGGTAGGATTCAGCTTTTATTTCTTCTTCACCAGGCATCTTTTTCAACTCACATTATAAGGTAGAAAAGAAGAGAGAGTGGGTAGTTGGTAACAGTGGTTAAGTGGTTAGGATCCTAAATTCTAGTGCATGGGTTGGGATGGGCTTAAGTCCAATTTCTCTTTCCATTTTTTTTCTACATTTATTATCTAAGTTTTTGCTGGTAGGTGTCAATAGCCTTGGCATTAGTAAATGGATGGTATGCATGCGAATTTGTTATTTTATGGTATCTAACACACAGATACTTTCTGATTGTTTCCTATTTCTAATACAGTAGACCCTCGGTTATCTGGCCCTCGTTTATCCGGAACCTCGATTATCCGGAATTGAAAATGACTGTTCTATTACAGTATTTTGAGTATAGGTGTGCGTTCTATTAGAGTATTTCAACGGAGCTCTGTATATAAATGTATGGGCTTCAATTATCCGAACTATTCACTTATCTGAACACTTTTATCATTGTCAAGAACAAAGGGGTTTAGATAACCAAGAGTCTACTGTACATAATAATGGTTCCTTGCAGATATTCGATGTGATAACCTATCAATACCATCCAATGGAGAGATCACATCATGTAGTTCCAGTAGAAAAGGAGTGGGTTGTGAGGGAGACACTTGTAGTTTCACATGTAACACTGGTTATGAGCTAATTGGTAGTGACAATAGGACCTGTCAGAGTGATGGAAGCTGGAGTGGTAACAAGACCATGTGTAAAACAGGTAAACGCTGCTCTGCTGTTTATAATATATTCACTATAGTGTGCATAATACATAAGAAAATAGAGTGTGTGGCACAAACTACACCTCACACCACAACACATCATACATGTTATCTCAATAGTGAAATAGAATATGTGACCGGGCCTACGAAAATAGGGCATGTGGGCACATAGAAATTACCCACTTTTTCACGCGTTGATTCATCTAACTTTGTATTCCGTTGCTGTTTGGCCAAGAACTTCAGCATGTACTAAATATTTAGTTGGCTTTAACATGAAAGTTACAGAATAAAAATATTCCATCTTGGTACTGAGATATGAGATGTTATGTGTCGGGGTGTAGTTTGTGCCCACATGCCCTATTTTCGCAGGCCCAGTCACATATGTGTACAAGTACACGAAAAAATTTGGAATTTTCAACTATTTTTGTATATAGCTGCACCTTGTGTTGAAGCTTTGTGGTCATCCACATGGGCTATAGAGTAGGGACGACAGTACATTGATAAAAGTACTGAAACAAGTGCATAGGGGTAGTGAACAATACTAAAATACAGTTAAATAATAAGACGTGTTATATCCCTACTGTGCATTTCCATTATGGCATCTTAAGCACAGTAGGGATATAACACGTCTTATTATTTAACTGTATTTTAGTATTGTTCACTACCCCTATGCACTTGTTTCAGTACTTTTTATCAATGTACTGTCGTCCCTACTCTAGTTGAAAATTCCAAATTTTTTCGTGTACTTGTTTGTTAACTTTTTTGTAAATAATTTTATTATAGCTGGGGACCCCACGCATACCGCATCTGAAAAGGCACCGCGTGCCCCAGCTATATCAATTATCGTGTGAAAAGTGAAGTTACCATTACACTTCGTTGTCAGCTATGTTCAACCCGTTACGCAGCATTTTAATCAAGAACTTGTTGAAAGCATTTCAGGTCGATCTGAAAGCTTGTTTGGGTTTAGTTTTACCTCACCATGCTGCCTCATTGTTGTAAGGGAAAATTGAGGCTGATGTTTGGGCGATATTATTTTGTGGGCCATGCCTACTCCTTTGTGGTCCCTACTATACAGTTACTATCGTACTGTATGATAAGCCCTACTCTACCTTTTACACATTCGTTAGCTATAACTTTGTTAACAATAATGTTACCAAATAAGCTATGCTTTCTTTGTACCTGTCGCAGGTTAGCTATACAGTACACATTGATCATTGTAGTGGGAATATGGTGGAACACAACAAGTAATTGTTGCACATAAGGATGATGCTGCTGGAGCGACTGACAACTGACAAGGAATTGTGACAAAACATAATATGCAGGGTTTCTATGAGATTATGCACTTAATACATTATTATTCATGCATTGAATTAGAAGTTTTGTATTTTTTTTGGAAACTGTTCTCACACATCAAGTAAATTTCAAAACTAGTTAGCTATGAATAAAAGGCTATTATGTACATTAGTACCTACTCAACATGACCATGGTGTGAAAGGGAAGAGTGGAGTTGAGCATCACTGAGTCTGGGCTTAAATAGTAGTGGTAGTCTGCTGGAAATAGACTTAGTCGTGTTATGAAATAACCAAAGATTGGTTATGAATCTTTTAAAACTTTTTAGCACACCTAATTAACCATAAATTACATTTCAGAATGCTGAGGGCCTAGGTTGGTCACTTTGAAAAACAGTGTATTTATTTTGGCAATTTTGTGGAGCAGTAGTGAAGTCACCTCTGCTACCATAATAGTACCTCCACACAATAACTTGCATTGACTTTGTACTTGATCAACAACACATGTAGTATCATGTCGAATGGCTTCTGTTGGAAAGTTACCAGAAGAATAATGGCATAACCATAATCATATAATTTTAGTGGCAAAATTCTCATAAGGTTTTTGCCAAAATAATGACAATCTAAACCTCCTGAAGTTTGTGTGGTGATTTGCACTCCCCTGAACATCAACACTGTACAAAACAGGTGTCCAGTTAGATACATATCTAATCCAAAACAGCCAAGCTGTAAAAAAAGAGTGCGGCCCTCAGAAAGGCTATGGTGAAAAAAGATGTGAAATCCAAGGTGGCGGCCAAGAAATGGCTGTGATGGTAGGTTAATGGTAAAAATTTTAGTAACGACAATTCAGGTGAATTTTGTGCCAAGACCAAGCGGCACCAAATTCACCTGAATTTTTTGTTATTAAAATTTTACCATTAACCTACCATCACAGCCATTTCTTGGCCTCCACTTTGGATTTCCCCATATTTTTTCACCATAGCCTTTCTGAGGGCCGCACTCTTTTTTTACAGCTTGGCTGTTTTGGATTAGATTTCACTTCTTTTTGTATTTGTATACCCCAAAGCCGGCCTATGCCCGGCTTTAGGGCTTTTTAACCTATCATTTTTTTCTTTACCACAGGAAGAAGAAAAGATGAAGCAGGGTGATTTCTTTGTAGCTGAACTCTCTACAAGGTGATCCTTCTAGCTGATCTCTCTACCATATGACTTGTTTGTAGCTGAACTCTCTACAAAGTAACTTCTTCTAGCTGATCTTTCTACAGGGTGATTTGTTTGTGGCTGAATTCTGTACAGGGCAATTTGTTTGCAGCTGAACTCTCTACATGGTAGTTTCTTTGTAGCTGAACTCACTACACTGTAATTCTTCTAGCTGAACTCTCTACAGGGTGACTTGTTTCTAGCTGATCTTTCTACAGGGTGACTTCTTTCTAGCTGAACTCTTTACAGGTGATTTGTTTGAAGCTGAACTCTCTTACATGGTGGTTTCTTTGTAGCTGAACTCTACAAGATGACTTCTTCTAGCTGATCTCTCTACAGGATGACTTGTTTCTAACTGGACTCTCTACAGGGTGATCTGTTCATAGTGGAACTTTCTACTGGGTGATTTGTTTGCAGCTGAACTCTCTACATGATGGTTTCTTTGTAACTGAACTCTCTACAAAGTAACTTCTTCTAGCTAATCTCTCTACAGGGAAATTTGTTTGTAGCTGAACTCTCTACATGATGGTTTCTTTGTAGCTGAACTCTCTATTAGGTACTTTCTTCTAGCTGATCTGACTACAGGGTGACTTGTTTGTAGCTGAACTCCCTACAGAATAACTTGCAATGTAATATAATTCTATAATTGAGTAAATTATAAACATAGCTGAATGCTCTATAAGGGTGACTGTTCTATTAGAGTATCTCGATCTCGCATATGCTACACGTAGTTGGCTTTGGAATCATAATTCAGTGGTTTGTAATCCGATTCTTCTGTACTACAGCTAGAACTTTCTATGATAATTATTCCAGCTACACACCGATTTTCAGCTCACTGCTCTAAGCGGTTTGCCTGGTAGGCGTGAAAACTAATAGTTTTTATTCATAAAAATCGATCATGTAATTTTGACACAGGTTGGGTTTTGTGTCATATCTCGATGGCATTTAACTGGATTTCTTTCAAACCACAAAAAGGCACTCCTATGATAGTTACTCCATCTACATAGCAATTTGCAGCTCATTCCTTCAAGCGGTTTACCCTGTGGGCGTGACAGACCTTCGACCTAATTTTACGCAAATAATCGGTCATAACTCCGTTAATGTTCATCGGATTCTTACCACACTTGGTAATGAGATTCGCCTTAATGAGCCCTTTATGTTTGCCAAATTTCAGCCCGATTGGAGCATGCATTCATGTTTTATAGCGGATTTTGCAAAGAGTGCGAAAAGAAGTAGAAGAAAAAACGAAGAAAAAAAACCCAAACTTTGGCCGCTCGTATCTCGGAAATGGCTGGAACGAGTTTCTTCAACTTTGGAATGTGGACTCCCCTACCTAGCCGGCACTTCTGTAGCAACTTTGGTTTCAATCGGATAAGGAATCACGGAGCTACAAAGGTGTGAAAATCGTGTTTACTTCCTTCCTGTAAATATACTCACAGTGTGGCGCGCCGGCTTCTTGAGCCGCACGACACACCATAGATACTAGAGTACCGTGTGTCTTGATATGTCCAAAAGTAAGGTAAGTCTCATGGGCACTAATAGGTTATTCAAATAGAATACCACAGACAGCTATTAATCAGAGTTTTTTATCCAAGCTGCTCAAAGACAAATCTAGCATAGTTGCAAACTACAATATTGGGTGCAGCCAAGTATTCTGGAATCAACATACAGAGGCAAATTCACGTCAATACAGTTATCACAGCAAGTTCTGCTACTACTATATAGGCAATGCATCAGTTATGTTCTCCATGGAAATTACCAGAAAGCCATCTGCTTTCTCAACCACAATCTCTCCATGAGGAGGAGACTAGGTGAAAACATCCTGACCATCTGGCAGACTCCTGTAAGTATTCGAGTGTAAATCGGGTGGCTGCAAGTTTGAGGCAGTCATGGATTTTTCAACATTTCAAGTTTACTTACAGTAATATAGTGCAAGTATTTGGAATTTTAAGTTTGATTAGGGATCACAAAAAAGTAGGGAAACAAGGCAGGTCACCTACACCTGCAGATACACTAGTGGACATTTATCCCCAAACCCCTGACAGAAATGTCCACTATTATACCTGCAGATGTGGTGTGTGACCTCCCTATTTTTTTATGATTCCTAAAATTCTTAATTTACCTTATACTTGTTTGTTTACTTTTTTGTAACATTATTATGACTGGTGAACCCACACATATCTTATCAAAAAGAGGATGACACCAGAGGCAATGTCTTCTACTGAACGTGCATTCCAGCTATGACTTACTAACTCGAAATTGAAGTGGCCATTATGCTTTGCTTTCGGCTCTTACACAATACTACAAATAAAGAAAGGTATGAGAAGCCCCACTACAATCAATCTACTGTAGTCACCAGGAAAATACAGACTATTCGCATGCCCCAACTATTATTACTGAAGTGGCCTAGGAAGTAGCCATTATGGTTGACGTTCAATCTGTTTTACAGTTTTACAATTGAACAATAGTAGGAGAAGCTCCTCCTGATCACCACAGAAAATGTGAATGATTCCCAATGTAGGGAAGCCATTGTGCTTCTGTGGATTGACACCTTGAGCTATCACCAAAAAGAAGTGGGACATAAAGGAGGACGTAAGTTCATGATGCATACATTTTATGTACTATGGCATGCCAAAAGGCACGTCTCAGGATGAAGCAACGTCAAACACTAAAAACTCAAGCCCATAGCTTAAGCCATTATCAAGCTACACTTGTCTGAAGGCATCAAGTAGTTAATCAGTAGAAAATTTCATTGAATAATTTTTTTTTGAATTTTGTAACAATTAGGTCATACTGAAGGCACTTTTGGACTTGGTTGTACCTAACCAATACTGACAAGGAACCAGGATGGCTGGTTTATAGGTAATATATATGGCCAGAGAACACCAAACCTCTATGATCTCAAATATACAGTACTGCTGTACTGTATGATGGCATCTTTAAACAGGCTATACTACTGGGTGTCTAAGTGTTTTACAGACCTTGAGCACATGTGCTGTAAAGCTTTAGTAAATAAAAAAATGTCCATTTGGTTACACAAGTGGTATATACCTTGAGATAATGATAATAAGTCACTCTCTAGAGTTCCTATAGATGCAAGTACATGAAATTAACAAGGAGAAAACATTCTGATCACCTGGGAGACTCTATAAGTGTTTGAATGTAAATTGTATAGCTGCGGGTTTGAGACTACCCAGTTCTAGGCATGGATTTTCCTCCTTTTGTGTCTTCAAACATACTTGATTTAACATCTTTTAACAGGCTGTAGGACTGAGGGTCTTACGGACCTTCAGCACTTATGCTGTTAGCCTTAATTTTTAAAAATGTAATAAATAAAATTGTAGAGATGCTGCTCTTTTTGCCTTTTGGTAAAGACCTTCACAAATGGGCTAAGGAGCACATGGACACCACCAAAGCATCACCCTTAAATTAGCCTATTAAAAAAGAGTCATTCCCTGTGCATGGTGGCTTAAGCTTTAACATCATTGCAGCCATATTGTGGCTGCCACCTTTGATTTCATAACGTTTTTCACCAGGCTATTGAAGACCACACCCCTTTTCACAGCTTTACTTTTGTGTGGGTTTCATTTATTTTCATACTCCATATGGCCTGAAAGCCAGCCATAGGCTGGCTTTGGGGTTTATTTTTCCCACAGTACTTCTTATCTACAGACACAATGATGATTATTAAAGACAAACGTTATACGTAATTGTATTGTTTTTTTCACTATTTGTTGTAGAGTATGCATTTTTGATAGGACACACATAGAGATTTCATTGGTAGATCAATGGATTTTTAGTTTATACTTTTAAGCAGATTTTGAATAGAATTTTCATTTTGTTTTATAGTAGAAATTAAGTGAGATGATCAGCTGAGATAACTGTGGTGCAGAGGTTAAGAATTTGAATATTCAGTATGGAGGTCCCTGATTCAAACTATGGTAAGTTTTTTTGACATTTGTGACCTAGTATAGGAAAACCAGTCTAATCGCCTATTTAAAACTGCCAAGGCCAAGCTATGGGCCATTCAGGTCTCGAAATTCAGTAAGATGAAATGACATTTACAGCACAAGTCTTTATTCAATTCCAGCCACATACAGCCATCCCCGGGCTGCATGGCCAGAGCTCCATTAGGGCCCCAGACTGCTCATACAGATCACCACTGCGCTTCGGAAAACTGTACTTGGAAAAAGCAGCCAGCGAAAGCAGTGATTTTGATTGTAAAATTTGACGGTTCATTCATGTAACTTTGGGTTTTTGGTGAAAAATCAAATCTGCTGTAATGGACGATCAGACCAATTTTCCCAGAACCAGTCACATTTTTCATGTATTTCTTTACCTTGCAGTGACTGTTCTATTTGAGTTTCTTAATTCTGCAATTTACAATTGTTTGGTTTTTGCTTTGTAATTTTATAGTAGGTCTGAGCGATTGTACAACTAGAATTAAGGCCATAGGCAATTACAGTATTATAAAACAGAATAATGAATACAGTGGAACCTTCACTATCCGAACACCGATTAACTGAACTCTCGATTATCCAAACACCAAATTGACTGCTCAATTAGGGTATTTCGTATGCTTTATTAGAGTAGTTGAGCAAAGCTCTGTATATAAATGTGCGGAAGTTCAATTTTACATACTGTTCGATTAATGAACACCCTTTCCTCCCAATTAGGTCTGATAATCGAGATTCCACTGTAATATATAGTATCCTTAGACATCCTTAGAAATTCAATGGTTTAGGTTTTTTTTATTTATTCATGCAATGAACTATCTCAGAAGCATAGGCGTGTTTTCCAGATTGAATTCCTCCACAACAGTATGTGCCACCATATTGAATTAACTGATAAACATTTGCACGTGATGTCACAACATCACAATCATTTATAATACACACGATATTTAGAAACAGATACAATTAATCCCATAGTCAATATAATCTCCCAGCCCTGATGTATAGCTGTTATTTCTTCATTTTTCTATCCATCTGCTATGATAACTAGCCTATGTACACACCAAATTTCAAATTATTCTCATAAACGGTTTACCTTGTAGACATGACAGGAATTTGATCTGTGTTAGCACTGTGGACACTTACAGTATCAGATTCCTTGCAAACTTAGTATATGAATTCACCTTTATATGCTCTTTATTTGTAGCAAATTTATGTGTTCCCAGTGGAAATTCTACACCTGACCTACAGGGGGGGCCAAGTAGGGAACAGCATGACTATTGTTGTTTGGCTGTAATATAAAATAGGATTTCAGGGGTCTGGGGGTGCAACCCGTAGAAGCTGCAGAATTTTTGCAATTTGAAGGGCTTAAAAACAGTAAAAACATTTAAAATGCTGAAAATAACAATGCCAATGTATACTGCAACTTTTCCCCAAGATAAAAATCAGAAGGGGGGCATCCCCCCCCCCCCTAGAATTGCCTATGTGTGTTTGCATGATATAGCAAGTTTTGCAAAGTGTATAAAAAGGATAATTATACAACTTCATAAGTCCATTAAGAAGAAAGAAAAGAAATAAAGAATAAATGGCTGGAGCAAAATTAATTAAATTTACTGTGTGGTCTACCCTACCTGGGGGACAGCTATAATGAAAAATTGTATATGCTTTGAAGAAGGGACCAAAGCTATACAGGCATGAAAACCATGTTTTTTCCTTTTGTCAATATGCACACAATGTGATGCAATGGCTTTCTTGGTTGCATGGTGTCTTGATACAGTAATCTAAACCAAAACAGCCAGCTGTAAAAAAAAGAGTGCGGCCCCCAAAAAGGCCAGGATGAAAAAAGATGTGAAATCCAAGGTGGCAGCCAAGAAATGGCTGCGATGGTAGGTTAATGGCAAAAATTTTCATTATGACAATTCAGGTGAATTTGCGTTGCCTCCTCCACTAGGATTCGGCACCAAATTCACCGGAATTGTCTTAATTAAAATTTTGCCGTTAACCTACCATCACAGCCATTTCTTGGCCGCCACCTTGGATTTCACATTTTTTTCCATCCTGGCCTTTTTGGGGGCCGCACTCATTTTTTACAGTTTGGCTGTTTTGGTTTAGATATAACTTCTTTTTGCATTGCAAGCCACAAAGCCGGCCATTAACTGGCTTTGGTGCTTCCTTCTAACTTTTTTTTCTTTTCTGCCGGAATTTTGGAACAAAGGAAGAAATGTTGTGTACAGTTTTTTTTGTGTGATTAAAAATATTTGCATATTTAACAACAAAAAAAAAAATCATACTGTAGGTAATAACAAGAGTTTATAGTATACAATATTAAGGAAGAGTGTCAAACTGCCAATACAGCCTGTACAAACACACTGAGTAAAATTAGACTTTTGAAAGTTTTGATTCAATTGACACATTTACTGGTGGAAGGCAAGTGTTGATATGTGTTGAGATGGTGAAACCTTTGTACAAACCAAGGTGTTGAATCATTCTATCTTACTCAGTGTATTTGCTGGAATGTACTCCTGTTGGACACTCTCTCTTACTACTTTATATTATGAACTCTTGGTAATTTACAACCTACCCGAAACAAGTCCATCACAGGATGAGAAATGGTTTGTGGACCTCTGCAAAACTGTCTTTGATATTGGCATAAAAGTTACCAAGATCCTGCGATTGGGCAAGCCTGCTGAAGAAAAGGCTAGACCACTACTTATTGTTGTGGATAATTTGTCTCACAAAGAATTTATAGTTTCCCACTCCTACTACCTCCGACGTCACTCCCAGTATACGAATATATATGTCTCTACTGACATGACCAAATTTCAACATGAGAAGCACAAGAAACTAGTACAAGAGCTAAAGCAAAGGAGAGAAAGGGATGAGAAATATTTAATAATATTTAATGGTGAAATTGTGCTTAGAAGAGATCGTAACCCAAAACATGGAACTCAGCCAATGTTACAACCAGTTCTACAGCAATCAGTAACCCCAATCATGCTTGATCTTAATGAGGAGTGTACCTGACAGAGGTCAAATTAGAGAGGATATTTTTGATAACCCTAATTTAAGCTAAATTTTTGTTAGCAGCTTTTTTTATCAAACTGATAATTGTCTACTTTCAGATGATGACACTATTATTAGTCACTCGGATACTCAGTTTAGTAATCCTGATACATTGTATAGTGAACTTAGTAATACTTCTTTAGAAGATAACAGTGACCTTGACTCGTCTGACCTAGTGGATTCTGACCATCAAAGTAACTTAAACTCTAACAACTCCTTGAATCTTTTGCTAATTAATTTACAAAGTATTTTGAGTAAAAAAGAAAGTTTTTGGGAGACGCTAGACGATCATACCCCTGACATTGTGATTGGTTGCGAGACCTGGCTCAATTCATCAATCCTTGATAATGAAATTATGCCCAAGAGCTATAAACTGTACCGAAAAGTTCGTGAAGATGGGTATGGTGGAGTGCTGATTGGTATTAACACTACCTTATCCATAGGGACCCGCCGATTATGCTGGCATAATTATGAGCATAATAGGTGTCTGAAAGCATTGAGCACAATGCTAGCATAATAGGTAGAATATTTGTGTAATAGTATGAATTCTTGCTTATCAAAATAGCTATCACAAAAAATCGATATACTCTAATAGAACAGTCAGTAACTCTAATAGAACGATCATATAACTGACTGTTCTATTAGAGTATATCGATCTTTTCTGTGATATGCATTTTGACAAGTAAGTTTGTGCTTCAGCCACTTATTATTTATCCATAAATTGGAAATTATTACTAGAGCATGGGAACTGAAGCATAAATAATTGGGCATAATTTGAGCATAATGGGTAAGTATTGAGCATATATTTAAGCATAATACGTAAATTTTTGAGCAGTGCAGCATAGCATAATAGGTAAAATTATGAGCATAATCGGCGGGTCCCTACTTATCCAGCAAACCGGTTGATATTGGTACAACTTGTGAAGTGTGTGCTGTCAGTTTGCAGCTGTCTCATGGTCAGGAACTTATTATAATTGGTGCATATAGACCCCCTAGCAGAGATGTTGAATATCAGCAAAATCTATGTAAAAGTATTTGTGACATTACAGCATCACGACCCAACTCGTTTATTTTCTGTGCTGGTGACTTTAATGTACCAGACATAGAGTGGACCAGTCATTCTATCGTTTTGCACAGATACCCATTGGCTATTAATCAACGAACTCTCAAAATGGTAGATGATTGTTATTTTACCCAACTAGTGAGTACTCCCACTAGAAATGAAAACATTCTTGATATCGTTTTCACTAATAGACCATCTCTAATTAACTATTGTAAAGTTATACCTGGCATTAGTGACCATGAAGCTGTCTTGACCTCTTTTATGACACAGGTAGTTTACCACAAAGGGTCATTCCATACCAAATCAACAAAAAAAAATCCGGATCCCTTTCAATTTTCATGAAATTTGGCATAAACGTGGACCCTATCAAGAAACTTTCTTACACAAAAATTTGGCTCATTTCATTGGTCTCCCTTTAAGTTATGACCACTCAAAGTTTCTGCTGAAAATTGTATTTTGCTTACACATCTTCAATAAAATGACCATAACTTTGCTTGTGATTCACGTAGTAAACTTCTGGTTTAGATTTTTGAAATCCTTATTAAATTCTCTGTTAGGTGATATATAATGTTTTATAATTGCTAAAAGGAAAAGGTCAAACCACAAAAATGTAGCTTTTTCCTTTGATATTAATTTTCAAAAATATGTATTCTTTAATTAAATTTATTTTTGGTTTACATGTTGCTCTAATACCTATAATCATCACTGTGAGTTTAAAGTTGGGACCAATAGTAGATCATGAGTTATAAGTGTTAATGTGTAGCCTTGTAATTACTGCTGTTGGTATGGTATTTTACAGTGTAATTTCTAATACCAGTTGCAAGTAACCTTATATTGGTATGTCAAATATCATTTTATGCATTAAAATAGTTAGGGTTTGTATTGACAAGGGCTCACTACAGTGAAACCATATTAACAGAGCCACTTTTAAAGCTAAGAAAGTTGGAGCAATAATAAGGCTGCCTATTAAAAGATGATTATGTTTTTGCTGTAAGTTCAGTGTCCTATAAAATAGAGGTGGCCACTACAACAAGGTGGTCTTATTATAGAGGTAGCTATATTCATAAGGGATTTACTGCACAACTAATGATATTTCATCTATTCTTTCAATTTTACTTACTGTACACAGTAAAAACAAACTAGTGAACGTCACTACTAAATGTAGTGAAGGTCACTACTAATGTCTGCCACAATACTCACTATTTTTGTGTAGTGACGTTCACTTCTAATTTTGTAGTGAACGTCACTACATTGACCACCAAGTAGTGACGTTCACTACAAAAAGTAGTGAACGTCACTACTTAAAAGTAGTGAGTATTGTGGCAGAGCAATTCACTACTAAATTTTTACAGTGTATAATAATATGATATTCGGCCACAGATTATGATAATAGTTTCCAATCTTATACGTGTGTATAATGGATGCTAACGACACAGTTATTCATAAATATGTACATGTAAAGTGGAACTGTTGAAGTGAAATGCCATGTCTTAGTGATATCCAAAGCTTCTTAGTAGATAGCCACTTCATATAGTTGCATTAGAGTAGAAATATCCTATTTTAAGTTGGCCCTTATAAAAAGGTGGCCTTTATGGTAGCCGCTAAGATATGTTACACTGTATATCACTTTTGAATCATACATTGAAAGGGCAAGCCTACTATACTGAACACTTAAAGGCCACCTTTATATGTTTGTACCTATAAACAATGCCTTTGCTGGAAAGATGTACAGTTCTAAAACCACTTACTCATCAAAAATTTGATGGAATAGAGTGGAAAGTGGCCACCTATATAGAAAGGCCACCACTCCATAAGGACCAATTTTAAATTGTTGCTGTACACTTATGCAAATGTATTAAGCAGCTACCTGCACATTAAGGCCCAGAAATTTTGGCCCTAAGGTACCTGGCTTAAACTCCATACATCAACTGTATCATGATAAAAATAGCAATGTAGCTCTTCTATAATTGAGAATCATAGAAATGTTCCATAGAAATTACATTGTACAAAGGTTTACTACAGCAATTGCACACTGATACATGTCTATAGCTTTAAGTGAAATACATCAACAATCGATTAAGGAAAGTGTCAAGGCAGTTAATTTCAAAGTTAAAAATCAGAGCGTTATAGTACAGGCTGAGACTGAAAGTGGTGCATATTGCATGACAGTCTCTACAATGATTCACATGTAACTCTGATATGCAATGAAACCTGATGCATTGATATCAGTACACAATTGAATTTTTAAGGTATAAGTTGAAAAGGCTGTTAATACTGCATCAGTCATTCATTACTGTACTTGTTAGAAAATCTCTAGTGGATTACAATATTGAAACATTCATGCCTGTGTTAAGAACAAAGAATGCAGCTACATAACATCATGTTTTATTTGTAAATGTTTCAAATTACAGTGGAACTTGTCTTAGTGGCCACCTGTAACGAAAGGCCACCTTTCTATTAAGGGCCAACTTTAAATTGTCCTAGTAAGACATTTATACACATCAAACTATATAAATAGCCATCGCATATTAAGGCCAAAAAAATTGGCCCTGACTGGCATAGACAGTTTCCACTATAGCTACATTTGTGTATCAAAATACATACTTACATATCAACAATCAGCATTATATGCTAGCAGTAGCAGTTACTGTAGTTAGTGAAAAGGTCATCAACTTCAATATTTCACTACTATATAATAGACTTGGCATCATAATCAGGAACAAGCTTGATAAGGGGTAAATTACTTAAGTATATGTATTTAAGTATAAGCTTTTACTGGGTTTTCTTACAGAACATAAACAAGTTAACTTTACTTATAAACCAACAATGTATAAAATGATTGTGACATATATATAGTATTATATAAAGTTACTTGCAATTGGTATTACATCTTTGCATACTTGAACCATACAAACAACAGTAATTACAAGGCTACACATTAACACTTATAACTCATGATCTACTATTGGTCCCAACTTTAAACTCACAGTGATGAATGATGGGTATTAGAGCAACATGTAAATCAAAAATAAATTTAATTAAAGAATACATATTTTTGAAAATTAAGATCAAAGGAAAAAGCTACATTTTTGTGGTTTGACCTTTTCCTTTTAGCAATTATAAAACATTATATATCACCTAACAGAGAATGTAATAAGGATTTCAAAAATCTAAACCAGAAGTTTCGATGTGAATCACAAGCAAAGTTATGGTCATTTTATTGAAGTCGTGTAAGCAAAATAAAATTTTCAGCAGAAACTTTGAGTGGTCATAACTTAAAGGGAGACCAATGAAATGAACCAAATTTTTGTGTGAAAAAGTTTCTTGATAGGGTCCACGTTTTATTCCAAATTTCATGAAAATCAAAAGGGATGCAGATTTTTTTTTGTTAATTTGGTATGAAATGACCCCAAAGAAAGTGAGCGTAAGCGTTATTTATGGAACAGGGTCGATTTCCAAGAGATGAGTATTGAGATGACAAGGTTCACTGCATGGTTCACTGATCATTTTTGTATTGATACTCCAATTGAACACTTATGGTTTCATATTAAATCTATGCTCTTAAACCTGCTAGATAAGTACGTCCCATCAAAAAATGGTGACAAATAGTAACAGACAGCCTTGGGTTAATCGCCATATCAAGCAACTTGGTAGACGGAAGAAAAAGTGCTACAAAAGAGCTAAAGTAAGTAATTCACCATCAGACTGGTTACATTATAAATCATTTAAAAAGGAGATGCAGAGAGAATGCAGAAATTCACGTAATTCTTACATGACTCGATCACTGTTTAACCCATTTAGAAGTGGAAGAAAGAAGAATTTTTTTCCGTTACATTAAATCTCTCCGTAAATACAATTGTGGTGTGCCTATGTTACAGAACGAAGGGGTTACATATACTGATAATTTGGATAAAGCAGAAGTATTAAATAAACATTTTGCCTCAGTGTTTACTCATGATAATGATTCACCAGCTCCACACCTGGGTCCTAGCCCATACCCTGATCTTCCATTATTTGAAATATCTATTGAAGAAGTATATACCCTATTGACACAAGTCGATCCTTTCAAGGCTACAGGTCCAGATGGTATCCCTCCCAAGCTATTGAAAGAGATGGCATTTGAATTATCTCCTAGTTTAACATTGCTGTTTAATTCATCATTGAAACAAGGAGGGATTCCACACGACTGGAAAATAGCCTCTGTGGCCCCTATATTTAAGAAGGGCAATCGTAGTAACCCTACAAACTATAGGCCAGTTTCATTAACATCTGTGTGTTGCAAAACTCTGGAACGAATAGTACGCACTAATATTATGGAACATCTGAATAGTCTGAATATACTCTCAAAGTGTCAATACGGTTTTTGTGCCAAACACTCTACTGAGCTACAATTGTTACACACAGTTCATGACTTAGTGTCAAACCTTAACCAGAAAACTCAAACTGATGCCATCTTACTTGACCTATCTAAGGCATTTGATAAGGTATTACATCGTTATCTCCTGCAGCATTATGGAATACGTCATGAGATCTTAGAATGGACTTCATCCTTTTTGAGCAGCCGCACTCAATATGTTACTTATAATGGTTCTCAATCATCACCCATCGATGTTATTAGTGGAGTACCCCAGGGCACTGTCCTCGGACCCTTATTATTCTTAGTTTACATTAATGACTTACCTGATTATGTATCATCTTCTTGTGGCTTGTTTGCTGATGATTGTCTGCTCTATAGACCAATACATACTACAGATGATAGTCGTTTCTTACAGGAGGATTTGTTACGAATTGAAGAGTGGGCTAATAAATGGATGATGACATTTAACACAGATAAATGTGAAGTATTACAAGTTACTTTAAGTAATCCAAAACCCACAAGCTATTTCCTGTACAATAATCAACTAAGAATGGTTAGTCACGCAAAATACCTTGGTGTGATATTGGACTCTAAGATGAACTTTAACAAACATATTACCACTATTTGCAGAAAAGCTAATAGTGTATTGGCGCTTCTTAAGCGTAATCTATATCATTGTAATTCTCAAATACGAAGCCAAGCCTATTTCTTGTATGTGAGACCAATACTAGAATACGCATCAATATTTTGGGCACCATATACTAAGACTAACATTGAGAAGCTTGAAAGTGTTCAGCGACGTGCTGCCAGATTTGTGGTGTCTGATTATGATTTTTCAAGTAGTGTTACCAGTATCCTGAATGAGCTTAAATGGTGTAGCTTGGAGGTTAGAAGACAAGTAAGTAGACTGATGATGTTTTATAAGATATTGCAAGGTTCTGTCGCACTAGAACTACCCTATGAGATATCTCTCATCGACACTGTTACTAGAGGGCACAATAGAAGATATCAAACACCTTTTTCAAGAATTGATATACACAAATTCAGTTTCTTCCCAGCTACTGTCAGATTGTGGAATAGTTCACCTGACTCAGTTGTTAATTTGGATTCCTTTGAAGCATTCCGTAGATCTGCTACTGATTTCTTAAACAAATTATAATTTATAATTCTTTTTATACTAAATTAACTACTTAACTTAACTACATACTATATTGCGCGTATACTCTTTCAGAGTCCTGCAATTATAATAATAATTACATAACCAAGTAATAATAATAATAAGAACGTGACGTCATAATTAATTAATTAATTAATTAATGTCCAGACGAAACTGCGTAGTGCACACAAGAACACTCACCGGAATTGAGTTAGACGAAACCCGAACGTCAAATTGAAGTGAGCGTTTTTTCTCCGTTGCCTTCGTTAAGCAGGACACTTTTCTAAATAGTGCCTTTCTTCTACCAGTAACTCGTTAGTTACCACCCGTAAAACTTGTTAGCGTGCCCCAGTAACTAGTAAGGCCGGTTTGTAGCTCATAGCAACCAATTTAAATGTGCTGCGCCGCCTGCGCGTTAAACCTGGAACTTGTCTCCTATGAGGGAAAGAACTATTATTGGTGGAAACAACGATATTTTCTTACTTGGAGGTTAGTTCTGTGTAATGTACTGCAACTATTACTTTACTGCAGATAGTTTTTAGGGTATTCCATTTGAGCATTAAAATGCGCAAAAGCATTAGAATACACTTACGAGATTTTAGCCTATAGTCAGTAGCGGCATAGATAATAGACACCCCATATGTAGGGGTGTCTATTATCTTTGGTAGAGGCAAGTCTTATTATTGGACCATATTTACAAGTCTGTGCTATTGTCCACTGATACTATGCTGTGTGGTCTGTTATTTAGTGACTAGTCCATAAGTGGCGACTTACTATTTATTGCTACTGTACAAGCATTGTTTAGCTAAAAGGTAGCAAAACAAAATTTCTATGGTAAAAGACTCTGTTTACTGTGCTCAGGATTGAGTAAGGGGCACCAAGAAATAGTTTATTATAGAGCAGTTGTTCTCATAAGACTTGTTTATGTTTCATGTTCTGTAGACATGTCAGTACTGTGCATATTGTACACTAATGATGCAGTCACATGTGTCATAAGATAAATAATATGCTTTGAACATTTGCTTTTACCATACCTTTGCAGCACTGGATGTGCAACTATTGTACATAACATGGCTTATAGCTATTATAGCAATCAAACCAAGCACTGTAATACTGTTAACACTGAGTAATAATGATTACAATAGCAGTGCAAATGTAAGCTATTCAATTTGTGGATGGTAGCAGTGTTAGTGGAGTATGTACTAAGATTCTGTCTTATAACAGTGCTGCCTGTTCACGTCTCGAAACTATCCCAAAGATTCACTTGCAAACAACTATAAACTTGTTACTAACTACTCACGTAACACTAGTCTATATATCGCATACATACAGTATGCTATAGGATACTAATATAGTTATGTTCTGGTTAAATGTCTGTTGTTGCATATAGCTTGTAATGTATGACTGTGTACAGTGCGTATGTATGATAACTTACAATATGTGACTGTCTCAGCGGAAACCTGTCTAGTTTGCACAAGCATGTGCATTGAGAAAATTGAAACTTAAAAAAATATTTTTCGTTACATTATGCATGCTACAAGAAAATTATGCAAGTTTTTATCGGGCCAGTACACGAAGAAGGAAAATTTAAATCGATTAAACTATACACCATCTTACTCATGGAGAGTTCAAAAACATTTGTTTCATTTCTGTAGCCCCAATGGTTTTCGTGTCACGTGAGTTTGTTTACGAAGTGGTAGACGCAAACAAAATTATTGCTATTCTTCAACAAAGCCGCCTTCATACGCCTACACAAAAATGAATGCAAGGCTAAAACTATATCTTGGTTGATCTGCCAATCCATGATGAACATTGTAACCCAAATTTCAACTTTGTAGACTAATCCAAACGGAAGTTATGGCTACGAATGCAAGCGCCTGTAGTTTATTTTTAGTAGTCACTGTACAAATCAATTTCCTTGTTCTTCCTACTTTCTAGCACTGTAATTCCAAAACTACTCACCACAGAAAGCTGAAACTTTGGTGAATCATTCCTTGGACAATGCAGATAATGCTGAGAAATTAAAAGGATATTCAGAGGTTGTGCGAACTAGATGGGTTTTCGCTGAGATGGTCACATATGTGACTATTGTATATACATTCAGTGAAATCAAGTAATGGATAACTCTCAATCTTTCTTTAATATTGCTGCTTCTGTGTTGTGTTGGCTGGTCCATCTGTAATTCTATAATTTTTATAGCATACTGTAGCATTGTTACAAAGTTGTACTGAGAATAAATTAGATGGGGTTGATGATGGTCCTATTCAGTGTCACACATGGTAATGGGGACATTAGCTTTATATAAGTTGACCATATAATATTATTATGTATGTACACTGTGCAGGGTTGACGCTTGTTATCTGTATAGTAGTGTTGTAAACTGGTATGGAAAAACTGATTATAACTGGTATTGTCTTTTGCCCACTCACTTGGTAAACTTCTGCTGACAAGTGATAATGTCATAGCATAACCTCAAAGCATGTGTAAATGTCGTGTAACAACAAAATAATATTTAGGAAATTTGTAGTTGTCAAAATTTTAATTTGGCGACATACGCACTATTTAATTTTTATTAAATTTACTGATAAATTGGCACTACACTGTTGCACATGTTGTAGGCTGACAGAAGGATGAATTTGTATCCTGAACGTTTCTTGTGCTGAAATGTCTGCCTTGTAAATTTAGTGCTCAGTCACAGTAGGCTGTCCACTGATAGCTTTCACAGGGTTAGATCATCCGATGCGTGATCAAATATCTGAGTCTGACCTGGATTGGATCACGTGTGCAATGGATCAATTAGTTCATGTTGAAGTGTTTTAACCTAGTCCTGCCACAACCTAGTTTTTTTGTGAGCCACAACTACTTATCATGATCATGTATCTAAGTAATACAGTAAACCTTTGATTTCTTTAGGATGTCATGTCAAGTTACATATACAGTGTTAAGGAGTGTTGACAATGTCATCAGTGGACTGTTTATTGAAGCCAATCTACAAGGGTCATTGAAACTTACTACTGAGTAGAGACCTGACCAACTAACACATTGCAAGTGACTATAGGTATCGCATCATAACTTGGAGATATGCATTTGTACAGGCTATACCGAAGTAGGATACTCTCCTCTCTTTTTATATTATGAACTCTCGCTAGTGGGCTTGGCTCCATGTAAGCTTACAGACAGCATCAAACATAAGATTCATGCAGACTGTAATACTCTAATTGATAAATGAGCACAAACAGTCTTATAATTAGAGCGAATTTGCTAGTTTGTTCATAGAATCACTGATATGAGCAGTTGTTCTTATAGATAAGACTTGTTCGTGTTTTATGTATACAGCTTCCCTAGACATATCAGTACTATCCATTTGGTGCATATAGACACACATGTCAGAGAATAATAGTATAGCTTTGAGCATCTTATTTAAAGATCACTTTCACCATACCTTGCAGCAGTTTGGATGTGTGACTACTGGTTAAGACAAATCTATTGTAGGTACACTTCTGTACACCTCGTAGAATGAAATTTGTGTGTATATACATGGCTTATAGCAACTGTAGCAATTAAACCAAGCACTTTATAATTAAATCAGAGTACTGATGACTACAATAGCAGTGCTAATATAAATGTAATGAGCTAGTCATTTTGGGAGTGGGTAGCCATGTTAGTAGTGTGCATACTAAGATTCTGTCATATAAACCATTGGCATATAGCTTATAATGTATGCGAACAGTATAGATCCTTGCTAATCCAAACTCCAATAATATGAACACTTGCTAATCCCAACAGTAGAAATGACTGTTCTATTAGGGTATTTTGTGAACAAGTGTTTGTTCTATTAGAGTATTTGAATAGGGTTCTGTATATAGCCATTATTCTGAACAATTTCACTACATTGAGAACAGAGCTGTTCAGATTATTGAGGATCCACTGTTTAATAAATTGGTATAATATCCATTTTATTGTATTATTAGCTTACAATGTGTGACTGTTGTGCGCACGTACAATGAAATTAAGTGATGGATAACTCTTAATCATTCTATGATAGTTCTTCTCTGTGTTGGCTGGTCCATCTGTTGCCCTATAATTTTGATAGCATACTTTAACATTGTTAGGAAGTTGTACTGAGCTTTCATGTCTTTGTATTGGTTGGTACTGGTGACATCAGCTTTATAATATTACCATGTATTTTGTGTATGTATACTGTGCACATGGCTTTCCCCTTGTTATCATTTAAACTGGAAAGTTAAAACCCATTGATTTATCAGAATTCCATTCAAATGCTCTAATAGAACATACACACTTAAACAAAATAATCTAATAGAACTGTCACTTTAGTTTGAATAATAGAGCATTTGTGTATCGATAGCTGAACATTAAAGGGACCACTGTACTAGGGTATGTGTGACCTATTAGAGTATTTTGTTATTACATGAACATTGAATTATAGTAAGTGTATGTTCTATTAGAGTAGTTGAACGTAACTCTATTATAAACAAATGGGCTTCATTTATTTGAACAAATGCACTTAACTGAACACTTTTAAGATTGAATTGAAACAGATGTTCAGATAATGGAGGTCCTACTATATTTATTATACATCACAGTTAGACAAAGCAAATACAAATTGTTTTACACGTTAACAAATTTACTTGGTTATGTGTGACCCGGTCCTAGTAATAATAATAATAATAATAATAATAAGGTGACTTCTTATACATAACTGAACTGTAGCTGAAACTCCCATTGTTTGTAGCTGAACTCTTTTCAGAGTGAATTGTTTCTAGCTGAACTCTCTACATGGTGATTTATTTCCAACACATATTTCTACAGGGTGATTTGTTTGTAGCTGATCCCTATAAGGTAACTTGTATCTAGCTGATATCTCTACACGGTGACTTGTTTGTAGCTGATCTCTCTACAGGGTGATTTGTTTGTAGCCGAACCCTCTACATGATGGTTTCTTTGTAGCTGAATTCTCTACAAGGTAACTTCTTCTAGCTGATCTTTCTACAGGCTGACATGTTTGTAGCTGAACTCTCTACGTGATGGTTTCTTTGTAGTTGAATTCTCTACAAGGTAGCTTCTTCTAGCTGATCTCTCTACAGAGTGACTTGTTTGTAGTCGAACTTTCTACATGATGGTTTCTTTATAGCTGAACTCTCTACAAGGTAACTTCTTCTAGCTGATCTTTATACAGGGTGATATATTTGTAGCTGAATTCTCTACAGGGTAGTTTGTTTGCAACTGAACTCTCTACATGGTAGTTTCTTTGTAGCTGAACCCTCTACAAGCTGACTTCTTATAGCTGAACTATCTACACAGTGATCTTTTCGTAGCTGAACTCTCTACAGGGTGATTTGTTTGTAGCTGAACTCTCTACAAGACTATTTGTTTCTAGCTGATCTCTCTATAGGGTAACTTGTTTGTAGCTGAACTCTCTACAAGATGGTTTCTTTGTAGCTGAACTCTCTACAAGGTGACTTCTTCTAGCTGATCTCTCTACAGGGTGATTTGTTTGTAGCTGAATTCTCTACAGGGTGATTTGTTCACAGCTGAACTCTCTACATGAAGGTTTCTTTGTAGCCAAACTCTATGTAGGGTGATGTGATTGTAGCTGAACTCTCTACAGGGTGATTTGTTTGTAGTTGAACTCTCTACAGGATAGTTTCTTTGTACCTGAACTCTCTGCAAGGTGATTTCTTCTAGCTAATCTCTCTACAATGTAACTTCTTGTAGCTAATCTCTCTACTGGGTGACTTGTGTCTAGTTGTACACTCTACAGGTGATTTGTTTGTAGTCGAATACTGTACAGGGTGATTTTTTGTAGCCAAACTCCCTACAGGGTAATTTGTTTGTAGATGAACTCTCTACAGGATGGTTTCTTTGTAGCTGATGTTGCTACAGGTGACTTTTTTCTAGCTGATCTCTCTATATGATGGTTTCTTTGTAGCTGAACTCTCTACAAGGGGATACGATTTTTCTACCTGAACTCTATCTAGGGTGATCACTTCACAGCTGAACCCTCTACAAGGTGGCTTCTTCTATCTGATCTCTCTACAGTGTGATTTGTTTGTAGCTGAACTCTCTACAAGGTGACGCTTTCTAGCTGAGTTCTCTCTTATGTCTAGCTGATCTCTCTATAGAGTAACTTGTTAGTAAAGCTGAAGTCTTTACATGGTTGTTTTGGTTGTTAAACTCTCTGCATGAAGACTTGTTTGTAGCAGAACTTTTACAGAGTGAATTATTTATAGCTGAACTCTCTACAGGGTGCATGACTTGTTTATAGCTGAACTCTTTTCAGTGTGACTTGTAATGTTCTGAATCACTACAGCAATATATTTGTAGCTGAACTCTCATGGGGTGACTTGCTTCTTGCTGAACTGTCTATAAGATTAACTGTTTGCAGCTGAACTCCCTACAGAATATATTACTTGCAATTCTATAATGGAGTAAGTTACAAACGTAGCTGAATGCTCTATTAGGGTGACTGTTCTATTAGAATATCTCGATCTCGCATTTGCTACATGGAGTTGGCTTTCGAATCATAACTCAGTGGTTTGTAATTCGATTGTTCTGTACTATTGCAAGGACTTTCTATGAAGATTATTCCAGCTATACACCTCATTGCTCTAAGCGGTTTGCCTAGTAGGCACTTGCTAGTATGCATAAAAACTAATACTTTTTATTCATAAAAATCGATCGCGTAATTGTGACACAGGTTGGGTTTTGTGTCAAAACTCCATGGTCTTTATTTCGATTCCTTTCAAATTACTAAAAGGCACTCCTACGATGGTTACTCCATCTACATAGCAATTTTCAACTCATTCCATGAAGCGGTTTACCCTGTAGGCATGACAACAAATCGATCTTGTTCTACACGAATAATCGATCATAACTCCCGAACCATTCATCGGAGTTGCACCAACTTTGATGCTAGGATTTGCCTTTGGACTCCCTTTCTGTGTGCCAAATGTCAAGGTGATCGGAGTACGCGTTTGCATTTTATATCAATTTTTGCAAGTGTGAGAAAACACGAAGAAGAAAAAAATCGAAACTTTGGCAGTTCGTATCTCGGAAATGGCTAGAGCGATTTCCTTCAAATTTGGTATGTAAACTCCCCTGGCTGATAGGCAACTCTGTAGCAAATTTGGTTT